>NW_028296502.1:67500-250000 GCF_964197995.2 Scardinius erythrophthalmus | reverse complement strand
CATTCAGCGTCTCCAGAGAGTTCTGTTTTTCTTCCTCTGCATTTCGTTCCAGCTCTCGCCTCTGATATAGAGTAGAGAAAAATGTTTAATTCAATAAATGCATTTCAAATTATATATATAAACAGTGTGATGCTCTAACCGTGTGATGCGCAGCCGTGTGTTACAGTGGAGCGGCTGAGGGGCGATGTGAGGCACAACGTGGAGCGCAGATTTAAACATGTTTACATGTATAAAACATCAGGAATAGTTCATGTACCTTAGATTCTCTGTGTGCAGCGATAGACTCCAGCATGGCTGGATGTTTCTCTTCTTTCTCACACTTCACTCGGGCCTGTTTGGCCTCATGTTCAGCGACTGCTTTAGCGATGCTCTGTTCCTCATTCTTCCTTAGAAGATCGATGTCTTCCTGCTTCTGCACGGCTAACTTCTGCATAACAGTGTCTCTGGGTCTTTGATGCTCTCTAAAGCAAACATTAAGACAAACACAAGCACAGTTCTGAGACAAAGCAAGCAGTGGAAAGAAGTATAGTTTCTCTCCAGGCTTCCCACACTGATTTCAATAACCTTCCCAGTTAGATGTGATTCATGAATGAGCAAGTTGTAAGAATGTGGATGTCAAATGGTTTGTCAGGTAACAATCATAAGAATTAGTTTATTTTGAATTTAGTTTAACACTAATAAATTTACATTTGTATAAATGTTCCCAAAAGACCTTTCACAGACAAATTAACGATTGGAACTGGTTTGCAAGCAAGTTTGAATTTGAAACAAACACTCAGAAAGAGCAGTTTCTAGTTGATTAAATACACTGTAAACACGAATAAAGTTGGCAAAACTCAAATAATTTGAGGTAATCAGTTACATCAAATTGTTTAAGTTAAGAAATTGAATGTTTAAGTAAGCAGAGCTTGCAGATTTTTGTTTTGTAATCATACATTTGAATTTCTCTAAAATTGAAATATTTGAGTCAGATCATTCATACACAACTTAAAATTACCATGTAATCTCAACTTTTCAGTATTTTTAGTAGCGGAAACTTGGCTAGATTTAACCAGCTAATACAATAAGTGCTACCTTGCTAATTGGTGACACGATTGCCTTGATAGCATCCGCATTTCATAATACTTGCGGAATGAGCACAGCAAGCTCATGCTCCACTCGTCACCAGCCATGATGATAACTCCCCAAAAAACCCAACATAACAGAAGCTCTTCTAAACTAGCATAACAAAAAATTAAACACTACTAAATCTCCCACTTAACATTAATCTGCCACAAAAAAACATTAAATGACACTTCATTTTAGCATTTAGGCTGCGTCCGAAACCGCATACTTCCTGTTGATTTAAAAATCTTGCTTTCCCCTGTTGTTTAATTTCATGGAAACAGACACCAGTGATTTTGCCAAGAGATCTCTTATTTATTAAATTATATAAGACATAGGAGAGAAGAGACAGCAAAGCAAACAACGTACTCATTCTAATTTCTCATCATCTTCTCTACATTCGGACAATAGGGCTTGGTTTTTATACGGTGACCAGGAAAAAAACTTCATCCCATAACAACCCATACATTCAGCAGAGGAACATATGGTTTCCATTAAAGGGGGGGTGAATTACTGTTTCATGCATACTGAGTTTTTTACACTGTTAAAGAGTTGGATTCCCATGCTAAACATGGTCAAAGTTTCAAAAGTTAAGTTGTACGTTTGAAGGAGTATTTTTGTTCCAAAAATTGTCCTTCCGGTTTGTCAAAAGTTTCGGAAAGTTTTTTTCGAGTATGGCTCTGTCTGACGTAAGAGAGGGCGGAATTTCCTTATATGGGTCCTAAGGGCACTTCTCCAGGCTAGGGTTAGGGTTAGGGTTAGGGTTAGGGTTAGGGTTAGGGTTAGGGTTAGGGTTAGGGAAAAGGTCAGAGGGCGCGGGCGCTTCGATCTGCGCAAGCGCCGGAAATTATCTCTACACTATAGCTACACGAACATGAATCCACACTGTCTATTACTACTATTATTATTATTATTATTAGGCTAGTAGTAGTAGTAGTAGTATCATTGACTGCACCCCGAGTATCTTCTCTTCTTATAACATATCTTATAACTCTCTCATGTAAAACCATTCTTACCAAATATATGGTGCAGAAATACATTTTATTGCTCATTTCATGTAATGCCAGCTTTACAAATACAAAGGACACATACTAAGACGTTGTTCACATACCTCCGTTGGATGAGAAAACACCATAGGCACAGCTGATGTCAGTACTATGCGATCCTCTCCTTGGTTTATAAAATCATCAGGGGAAAAATGATCGCTGCAGACCCTCCTCAACTTTAGTACGTTTATGGGTGTGTTGATATCCAGCCGAAGAGCGATCAACCATAACTTCAAGAGGGAAGGCTTATAAATTGGGAATTCGTGAAAAGTCACCACTCCCGGATGAGTTCGCGCGAGCATACGTAATTGTTTTCTTTTACGTCGGTTTAAACATCCTGGATAAGCGCAAATTAGAACCATTTCGATTAGCCGTCTTACCTACAATCTCTGTTCCGGCGCTTGCGCAGATCGAAGCGCCCGCGCCCTCTGACCTTTTCCGGCGCTTTCCGGCGCTTGCGCAGACCGAAGCACCCGCGTCCTCTGATCATTTGGGTGTGTGTGTTTACAAGAGGACAAAAACTATATAAACACTGTTCGTTTTCTCACACAAACCGCTCGTTTCGTGTCTTAGGCCATCAATGTGTACTTACAATGGGGAATTGTTTAACTTGGCCGATGGGGAATTGTTTAATTTGGACTTTCTGCTTGTGTTCTGAGACAGTGACCATAGACTTGCATTATATGACTGACAGACAAGAACGGTTTGACCTAAAAATATCAAAATTGAAACTACTGCGGAAAAAAAGACACCTACATCTTGGATGCCTTTGAGGTAAGCTAAAACATATCAAAAATTAATTTCAAAGTGAACTATCCCTTTAACTGTAAGATTAGATGTCTAAGACGACACCATTCCCTCTACACAGACTTTAAACGCGAACCTGTGAGAAACACTGATGGCGTTCACATGCGCATTTAGAATGGGTTCTATAGTTATGTGCGTTTGAATATACGCAGGTTTGGAATTCCCTACAAGCCAAGCCTAAACAAAGTACTTGTCTTTCCTTATAAATTTTGATAAAGAATTTTGTTTTATTTTGTTGCTTTGGGGTAGGAACGCGAAACGAATTTCCCGACAACGTCTTATTTGTATAGTGGTAGAGGGATCCTCCATAGGGAGAGGCTAGTTGGCACTTCAGCACTGCGTTGCCATCGGTCCAGGCGAAGGTCCTTCATCAGATCTGGATACGGCCTGGATCCGGCAGGCTGCGGGAAAACCTCGGGATAAACACAGACACTAAAAATTAGCGTAGATGCCATTCTTCTCATGATGTAACGAGTACATCAGGATTTATGGGAAGTGTTCCCGGTTCCGGCTGACCTAATCTATGCAGCCTAACATTAAATTATAGAAGTCTATAATGTATTATGTGAATGCTAGGTCAAAGAGATGTGTCTTTAATCTGGCTTTGAACTGACAGAGTGTGTCTGCTTCCCGGACAATGGTAGGAAGACTGTTCCAGAGTTTTGGTGCTAAATAGGAAAAGGATCTACCGCCAGCAGTCGACTTTGATATTCTAGGTATTATCAACTGGCCGGAATTTTGAGATCGCAATAGACGTGAAGGACTAAAATGCGTTAAGAGCTCGCTCAAGCACTGCAGAGCTAAACCATTTAGTGCTTTGTAAGTAATCAGCAATATTTTAAAATTGATGTGATGTTTAATGGGGAGCCAGTGCAGTTTTGACAGAACTGGGCTAATATGGTCATACTTCCTGGTTCTGGTAAGAACTCGAGCTGCTGCATTTTGAACCAGCTGTAGTTTGTTTATTAAGCGTGCAGGACAACCACCCAGTAGAGCATTACAATAATCTAGCCTTGAGCTCATGAACGCATGGACTAACTGTTCCACATTTGTCAATGAGAGCATATGACGTAATTTAGATATATTTTTAAGATGGAAAAATGTGGTTTTACAGATAGTAGACACGTGACTTTCAAATGAAAGGTTGGTATCAAAGAGCACACCCAGGTTCCTAACTGACGACGAAGACTTAACAGAGCAGCCATCAAGTGTTAGACAGTATTCTAGGTTATTACGTGAGGACGTTTTTGTCCAATAATTAGAAACTCTGTTTTTTCAGAATTTAGAAGTAGGAAATTACGAGTCATCCAATTTTTTATATCAGCTGTGCATTCCGTTAATTTTGTGAATTGATAAGTTTCGTTAGGTTTTGAAGAAATATACAGCTGAGTATCGTCAGCATAACAGTGAAAGCTAATTCCATGTTTCCTAATGATATCTATGGTGGCATGTAGCATGTACAGAGTGAACAGCAGCGGTCCTAGAACTGAGCCTTGTGGTACGCTATACTGAACTTGTGATCGATGAGACATCTCTTCATTTACTACTACAAACTGATAACGGTCAGATAAGTGTGATTTAAACCATACTAGTGCATTTCCCGTAATGCCAACATAATGTTCTAATCTATTTAAAAGAACGTTGTGGTCAATGGTGTCAAATGCAGCACTAAGATCGAGTAACACTAATAGAGAGACACAACCACGATCAGATGATAAGAGCAAATCATTTGTGACTCTAACGAGAGCTGTCTCAGTACTATGGTACGGTCTAAATCCGGACTGAAAATCCTCCAGATATCATTTCTTTCAAGAAAGGAACACAGTTGTGAGGATACTGCCTTTTCTAATATCTTTGACAGAAAAGGTAGATTCGAGATCGGCCTGTAATTGACTAATTCTGAAGGATAAAGTTGCGTTTTTTTAACAAGCGGTTTTAATCATAGCCAGCTTAAAGTTTTTTGGTACGTATCCTAGAGACAAAGATGAATTAATGATATTAAGAAGAGGATCTATGACCTCTGGAAGTATTTCTTTAAGTAGCTTAGTCGGTATAGGGTCTAGCATACATGTTGTCGATTTTGATGATTTAATGAGTTTAGTAGAATAGAAGAATAGAATGAGGCATTTCTATAGCGCTTTCATATGTACTACTGTACACCCAAAGCGCTTTACAATCATATCAGGGGTCTCTCCTCAACCACCAACAGTGTGCAGCATCCACTTGGATGATGCGACGGCAGCCACAGAACAACGGTGCCAGTGCGCTCACCACACACCAGCTATAGGTGGAGAGAGGAGAGAGAGTGATAGAGCCAATTCAATGTAAGGGGATTATTAAGCGGCCATGATTGGTAAGGGCCAATGTGTGGAATGTGGCCAGGACACCGGGGTCACACCCCTACTCTTTACGAGAAATGCCATGAGATTTTTAATGACCACAGAGAGTCAGGGCCTCGGTTTTACGTCTCATCCGAAGGACAGTGCTCTTTGACAGTATAGTGTCCCCGTCACTACACTGGGGCATTAGGACCCACACAGACCACAGGGTGAGCGCCCCCTGCTGGCCTCACTAACACCTCTTCCAGCAGCAACCTGGTTTTTCTCAGGAGGTCTCCCATCCAGGTACTAACCAGGCTCAGCCCTGCTTAGCTTCAGTGGGCAACCAGTCTTGGGCTACAGGGTGATATGGCTGCTGGCCTAGTAAATTCTTCCTCTCCTATAGCAACGAATGAATCAAATTTTTCCTCAGGGAGACTACAATGCACTGCCTGATGCGATACTGTAGTAGACGGTTGCATAGTTATAATTTTCTCCCTGATATTATCAATCTTATAAGTGAAGAAGTTCATAAAGTCATTACTGCTGTGCTGCTTTGGAACTTCTGGGCTTGAAGCTTTATTTTTCGTTAGTTTAGCCACTGTTTCAAATAAATACCTAGGATTATGTTTATTTTCTTCTAATAGGGTTGAAAAATAAGCAGATCTAGCAGCTTTTAAAGCCTCTCTGTAAGTAATCGAGCTCTCCTTCCATGAAATGCAAAATACCTCTAGTTTTGTTTTCTTCCAGTTGCGCTCCATCTCTCTGGCTGCTCTCTTAAGGGCCCGAGTGTGCTCGTTGTACCACGGCATTGGACTATTTTCTTTAATCTTCTTTAAGCGCAAAGGAGCAACTGTGTCTAAAGTGCTGGAAAAGAGAGAGTTAAACGTTTCTGTCGCAATATCGAGTTCTTCTAAGCTATCTGGGATGCTGAGATGATGAAACTGATCAGGAAGATTATTAATAAAGCAATCTTTAGTAGCAGAAGTGATAGGTCTCACATATTTGAAACACGGAGTCGGCTTTGCAGCCTCGGCTAAATTAAGTTTACACGAGACTAGATAATGATCTGAGATGTCGTCGCTCTGCTGCAGAATTTCAACGGCATCAACATCTATTCCATGTGATAATATTAGATCTAGAGTATGATTACGACGATGAGTAGGTCCTGACACGTGTTGTCTAACTCCAATTGAGTTTACAATGTCTTTAAATGCCAATCCCAATGCATATTTTTCATTATCGATGTGTATATTAAAATCACCAACAATTAGTACTTTATCTGCAGTCAATATTAATTCTGATAGAAAGTCTGCAAATTCTTTGATAAAGTCTGTATGGTGCCCTGGTGGCCTGTATACAGTAGCCAGCACAAATCTCAAACATGATTTATCGTTTACACTATATTTTTACATTAAGCACCAATGCTTCAAAAGAATTATATTTAAAACTTGATTTCTTAGTGGTTTTGAAACTATTACTATAAATTACAGCAACACCTCCCCCTTTGCGTTTCAGACGAGGCTCATGTTTATAACAGTAATCTTGCGGGGTGGACTCATTTAAAGTAATGTAATCGTTTGGTTTTAGCCAGGTTTCTGTCAAACACAGCACATCTAGCTTATTATCTGAAATCATATCATTAACAATGAGTGCTTTTGAAGTAAGCGATCGAATATTCAGCAACCCAAGCTTTAGCATTTGCTCATCTGTATTATAGCTGTTTTTTATTTGTTGAATATCAATAAAAATTTTACCCTTAGATGGGTTTAAACGTTTTTTGGATTTCCAAGTTCGGGGAACAGACACAGTCTCTATATGATGATAGCTAGGTGAAAGAGGCTCTATGTGATGGGATTTATCTGACCTTGGTGACGAGAGGCCGCTAGCAGACGGTCGGTTTAGCCAGTCTGTCTGCTTCCTGACCTGAGCCCCAGATTGTCATGTTTGAGCTCTAAGACTATGTGCCATATTACTAGAGAGAAGAGCAGCACCATCCCAGGAGGGATGAAATCTCTTTTCAGCAGGTCAGGTTTGCCCCAAAAACTTTTCCAATTGTCTATGAATTCTATATCATTAAGCAGACACCACTTAGACAGCCAACCGTTAAGCGAACACAATCTACTAACTATCTCATCACTCCTGCGAACAGGATAGGGGCCAGAGCAAATTACAGTGCTTGACATCGTACTAGCAAGTTCACACACCTCTTTAATATTAATTTTGGTGATCTCCGACTGGCGGAGTCGAACAACATTAGTGCCGACGTGAATAATGATCTTTGAGAATTTATGATTAGCATTAGCCAGCACTTTTAAATTTGCTTTATGTCAGGCGCTCTGGCTCCCGGCAAACATGTGACTATGGTGGCTGGTGTCTCTATTTTCACGTTCCGTGTAATAGAATCACCAATAACTAGGGCACAATCATTCTCAGTGGGTGTTTCACTGAGCGGGGCAAATCGATTTGTTATGGTAATCGGAACGGAAGAGTGGTTTTTAGATCCGCGACTAGAGCGATCCCTCACTGTCACCCATTTGCCCGGCTGCACAGGCTCTATATTGCAATATCCTATATTGCCGACAGAGAAGGCTATGCTAAACATGTGACATGAAGTGCAGGTGACAATAACAGGACAAGACATCACTCACCGTGTTTGTTGACTGATTCTTACTCACCTGAGCTTTTTATGAACTCAAAGGCGCGGACACGCGTGAGAAAAATAAATAAATAAAAATAGCTGAGCGCACTGGTGGCGCGTTAACAGGCTAGCGAATTACTAGCGTTTTGTGCTAGTAGTACTAATAACAGAAGCTAGCGATGTCAGCTTAATCTGAGATGTTGGGTAAAATGTAGTAGTACAGTATAAACAACTAGAAATGGTAGTAAATGATGGTTCAAAACAAAGAAATACAAGGCTAAGACGGAGCTTACAGCACCGAAGCAGACAAACACACTCACAGCAGGCAGCGTTTTTTTCTTTCTTTTTTTTTCTTTTTTTTTCATGCATTGATGATATACATTGGGTTGGTATATATATTTATGATGATATTTTCATGATTTATTACTTTTGTGTGAGATGTTTTTTTTTTTTTTTTTTCTCATGCTTTATATTTATAATGATAGTTTCACACTTTATGACTTGTGTAAGAGATGCAATTTGAATTTCCTGCCTTTTTTTTTTCCTTTCTTGATTTATGATGATATTTTTATACTTTATGTCTTTTGTGTGAGATACTCTCGGAATTCCCTTTTTTTTTTTTTTCTCTCTCTCTCTCTCTTCTAGTTGCTTTACACAGAGTGACCAGGTGTTTCTAATTTGATTAATTAGCTGCTGTTAAATGAACTGAGACGTTGTTTGTTATACACACCCTGATGAAGGCATGTCGCCGCAACGCGTAGGTGTACTTCTCACCAATTTTTAAAGCAAGCCAAGAATGGAATAAAGGCTTTTTAACTTTTTTCACTGACATTCGAGTGCCTTGGAATTCTTGTCTTCAGGTCATAAATATACTTCGCTGTCTGTCAGGACAAGAGTGGGGAGCAAGTAGAGTAGCCCTACAAAATATATACTGGGCATTAATGAGGTCGGTTTTTGACTATGGATGTACATGTACATGTCAGCAGCAGAATCAAATCTTAAGAAGTTGGATGTAATACAAGCTCAGGCTTTGAGAATTTGTAGTGGATCTTTTAAAACTTCTCCTGTATCAGCAATGCAGGTTGAAATGGGAGAAATGCCGTTAGAAATCAGGCGAGTAAAATTAATGATGGCATATTGGGCAATGTGAGTCGCATCCTGCCAAGAGTCTTTTAATAGATTGCTGGGAACACAATAAGACAAATTTCATGAGTTTTGGGTGGATTGGTGATGCAAAGGCAGAAGTCATAGGATTAAGACAATTAGATTACAGCTCTACAGTGATACAGTCTTCAATTCCTCCCTGGTTATTCCCAACACCACGTGTAGACCTAGACATACAGCAGGAATTGACGGATATGTCAAAGAAACTTCCTGAAAGCAGAATAGTACAGAATTTATTAACCTTGATTTGCAGGTTTTGATTTGCATTTTGATTTGCATTTTGCAGATTCCATAAGTGCATATGTTTATATTCTGTTTTACGGTGTGTACTTTACTCTTACCCCCTTTTACCTATTTATTTATTAAGAAAGTCAAATCTGACCTAAACCGTAAGCATTCAAAAGGTACTTACAATTTGGTCATAAGACTCCTCTGTGGTTATGTTCTCATTAAAGGTCTTCCAGCATCATAAATCTAAGTCTCAGTAGGCAGATTTTGTAATCAATTCAAGTTTGTTTATTTTCTAGAGCACATTTACTTCCGGTTTTTGGCCGACCAAAGTGCTGTACAATAATCACGACAAAATACATAATGAACCAACAACATCACTATCAACAGTCAAATATGTTGCATTAAAAGATAAGTAAATTACAAATTAAAAGCTAATCCAAACAAATATGTTTTTAGCGCTGTTTTAAACTCAAACAAAGTGGAAGCCATTTTAAGTTGGAATGGAAGATTGTTCCATAGAGTGGGACCCACCACTTCGAAAGCTCTATTCAATTCAATTCAATTCAATATCTTTTAGTTGGTTACTTTTCTTTTTATAATAAACAAAAATACAACTTCATCGTTTAAGTATACAATACAATAATCACGTTTTGAATCAAAGGTGTAGTAAGCTCTGGGCTTCTTATCTTCTGCTTGGGGTTTCTTGTCCCCAGCTCTGGGCTTCTAGGCGTCGGGGGCTCTGGCGTATCAGTATCCCAAGAGGCAGTCAGTTCATCAGTCTTTTATACTCCTGTTGTTTTCAACAGACATTTGGTTGACACTCCTCCAAAGTTTCCCAGATCCTTCTCCAGGCAGGTGCAAGCAGTCCACTTCTTCATGTCCTTGAACTCCAGTAAACTCAACTAAGATGGCTGAGTTCATTTACAGTTCTAGGAGTCTAGCGCACACACATAATCGCACTTTTCTGCTCCTCTTAACATGGGTTGGCACAGTCACATATACATACATAACCAATTACTGTACATCTATGTCAAAACAATATAAGCCATCTTTTACAAACAAAATAAATAACAACATTGAATGCAGTGCATTATATCCAATACATTGGCTAAATATGTGTAACAATAAAGGCATCTATAATAAACAAGGAGGCAGGTAATTACATTTTCTTGATATTATACAACACCTTTTTCATGCAATTATCCTGACTCTTCATTGCCTCCTTCACCTGGGATTGCATTTTCTTGATATTATACAACAATTCACAGATGGTTCCAAAGATCCTGATACAGGGCGTGCAGGTCCAGCAGTTTACATCCCAGCAAGTGAGTCATATATTAAGAAAAGAATATCGGATCATGTGTCAGTATATACCACAGAATTGATTGCAATATTCTTGGCCCTGCAGTGGATAGAAGAGAGGGAAACAAATAATTCTGTTATTGCATCTGATAGTTTGTCTGCACTTATGAGTATTAAATCTGGTAAATCATTATTTAGATCCAATATCATCAATGACATATTCCTTATGTTATACAGGATGGAGCTAAAGGGTCTATTCACATGCTTTCTTTGGGTTCCTGCTCATGTCGGTGTGGAGGGGAATGAGCAGGTGGATATGCTGGCCAAAGGATCACTCAAAACTAAACATGTAGACTTAAAAACCCCATTAAATAAAGAAGAAGCCAAGTCAATTATCAGGAAGTATGCACAGTCTGTTTGGCAGGGGTAATGGGATAACAGTGAAACTGGAAGGCATTTATATAATGTAAAGAGACAGGTTGGTGCTGGGAGGATGGTGGGCTGGAAACGGAGGGAAGAAAGTTTAATAACTCGTCTGAGAATAGGTCATACACAGGTCTAAACCTTTCATTGTATAAAATAGGTAAGCACCCAACTGGGAAATGTACTTATTGGCTGCGTTCGAAACCGCATACTTCCCTACTATTTAGTATGGGAAAAAGAGTAGGCGAGCAAAAAAGTATGTACGAATCCCAAAGAGTAGGCGAGAATTACCTGGGTGACGTACGAATTATAGCGAGATTCGGACTTAAGTGCGTTTGAATATGCCTACTTTCCTACTATATAGTAGGCGAAAACAGTATAAGGAAGCAGTACGTTCGAAACATCAGTATTCATAAAAGAGTAGGCGAGAAGTTCCCGGATGGCTTACTGCTTCCGGCCAGATTTTTGAGTATGAGGTCTCTGCAGAACAAAAGTGGGCGTTTCTAAATTTGTGGGTGTTTTCAAACTGGTGGGTGTTTATAAATCATGCAATGAAAATTATGCCCTTCAACCAACCCCTCCCCTAACCCTACCCACACTGTGACATGGGCAAATCAGGGAACACGGTCGAAAACGCCCCTCTGTTTATGGCCTCACCCACTGATGTGGTAACTCCTATTACTGTCCTGCAGAGACCTATACTTGAGATTTTTGAGTGCTCAACCGATGGATACTCTTCTATCCCAGGAGGCCACGCGAGAGGATACGTCATTATCAAACATCGCAGAGATAAGCGACGCGGGTGCTTTCAAATGTGAGTAAACACGGTTCCTTGTGTTAAAATTGCATGTGTTGAACTACTGTAGAGTAAACTGTTGAATTGTTGAAGGTGTAAAGATGTTACACAGTGTAGTATAGTTGTGATTTTGCTGTAAAAACACGTTTTATTATGTATAACGTTAGCTAACAGGGGAGCTCCAGTAAAGACACGTAAGTTACGTTTCTAACGTGGATTTACATAAACCATGTAACGGTTTAGATGTTATGGGAAGAAGGAGGCGGGAACCGGCGGACATTCAAACATATTTAATCAAAATAAAACAAATACAAAATGAAAGTAAAAGCCAGCAGCCCCTCACGGACGACTGCTGGCAACACCAAACAGAAAACAAAACACAACATCAAATAAAATCAGGCCTGTCCTCTCTCGCTCTTCACTGTCGTCGCTCCTCCTTTATGCTTCCGCTCCTCCGTGAGAGATGCGAGACCGGTGCGTCGCGCAGGTGTCGCTCATTTGCAATCACGCCACCGGCCTCGTGCCGTCCTCCCACGGCCCTCGACCTCGTCCTGCTCGCCACATACCCCCATCGCCCCTCGCAGGCCGGGGGGTACCACCGAGGCTGCGCCTACTCCCCCCCCCCCTCCCGTGTGGGGACCGATCACGGCGGCTGCGGTACCTGGGGGTATGGACAGACGAGGCGAGAGAAAAGGAGACGGAAGCATGAGGAGCGACAGAGACGAGAGAGGGGAGAGAGGAGAAACAAACAAACAAACAAAAAAAATTCTTGATCCGGTTCCCGGACACACTGCCGCTCGGTCCTCAACCAGCTGAGAGTCACTCGCGGTGCCATGCGATGGCACTGGACATCCGTTGGGGGACGGCTCGACGCTCCTCCGCCTCCTGGCGGACGGCGATGGCTCCTCCGATCGAGGGCAGCTGGCAGCGAGCCTCCCGTCCCCTGCTCCGCCCCCATCATGGCCGACGGCAACAGGCTCCGGCCCACGGCGAACGGGAGCGACTCCTCCGCTCCCTCGCGGATGGCAGCCATCCCTCCTCGACCCAGGAGGACGGCAGCGAGCTCTCCGTCCCACCAGATCTTCTTTCGATCCAGCACCATCGCCTCGGGCAGCAATCGGCGGCAGACGCTCCCTCGTGCTGCCCGACCTCCTCAGCACCGCGATACCTCCCAGCAGCGAGGGCTCCCCGACAGCGTGTCCCTCCTTCCTCCCGGGTTTCGGCACCAATGTAACGGTTTAGATGTTATGGGAAGAAGGAGGCGGGAACCGGCGGACATTCAAACATATTTAATCAAAATAAAACAAATACAAAATGAAAGTAAAAGCCAGCAGCCCCTCACGGACGACTGCTGGCAACACCAAACAGAAAACAAAACACAACATCAAATAAAATCAGGCCTGTCCTCTCTCGCTCTTCACTGTCGTCGCTCCTCCTTTATGCTTCCGCTCCTCCGTGAGAGATGCGAGACCGGTGCGTCGCGCAGGTGTCGCTCATTTGCAATCACGCCACCGGCCTCGTGCCGTCCTCCCACGGCCCTCGACCTCGTCCTGCTCGCCACAAACCATATCATAAATACGCTTATTTTAAATATCTATTTACATCTGACAGGAAAATCTTCAATAAGTATTGCAGAAGAGCACATCACAACATGAAATAGACATCTGAGTGACGTGTGCTATTATGTAGAACAAATAAAGTAACTAAACATAAGTTATCTATTTTATTTGTCTATTAGTAGTTGATAAATTGAGGAACATTTATGGTGGATAAAAAGTTAAAACAACCTCAACATGTAAATGTAGTGTTGAGCTCATAAATCACAGAGGTAACGTGAATCTTGTCTGGATGTTACAGGGACAGATGAACAGATGTGTGTTTATCCGGTGGAGAGTGGCTCATGAAGGCTTTGAGTGAGTATACTACAGAAATGAATAACAAAATCTATTTAAATATTAAGTTGTAGTTTATTTTAATTATTGTAATTTCAAACAGAGCTATTACAGCACTTTTCTGATTCTTGATTTCTGTGCATTTGCTGCACAGCTTTTGTGGTGGAGCAGGACCTGCAAGGAAAGATGATGGCGGCATTTGTGAAAAAAAGCGTTTTTGTCATCTAAATAATACTGAAATCAAATGACATTGTGCGGTTAAAATGACTGCTTTTGTGTTATGTTTGTGCATTTTGTAGGATCTGAAATGCCAGCAGGTTGGTGTGAGCACTGAGGATGAAGAGCCCAGAGCTGAATCCTGGAGATGGTGCCATGGACGAGACCCTCCACCTGCCCTCATGAGACCCTCCATCACTCCACCTGCCCTTATGAGTCCCTCCATCACTCCACCTACCCTTACGAGACCCTCCATCACTCCACCTGCCCTTACGAGACCCTCCATCACTCCACCTGCCCTTACGAGACCCTCCATCACTCCACCTGCCCTTACGAGTCCCTACATCACTCCACCTGCCCTTACGAGTCCCTCCATCACTCCACCTGCCCTTACGAGTCCCTACATCACTCCACCTGCCCTTATGAGTCCCTCCATCACTCCACCTGCCCTTACGAGACCCTCCATCCCTCCACCTGCCCTTACGAGACCCTCCATCACTCCACCTGCCCTTATGAGTCCCTCCATCACTCCACCTGCCCTTACGAGACCCTCCATCACTCCACCCGCCCTTACAAGACCCTCCATCACTCCACCTGCCCTTATGAGTCCCTCCATCACTCCACCTGCCCTTACGAGACCCTCCATCACTCCACCTGCCCTTATGAGTCCCTCCATCACTCCACCTGCCCTTACGAGACCCTCCATCACTCCCACGTGCTCTTATTGCCTCAGATTGTGAAGCACAACACATCACGCAACAACCTCAGCGCCTTCAGCCTACATACATGATTGTAGTTTCAATAAAGCTTTGTTTCATGTGTTGACTTGTATATGCATTTGTTTATTGTGTGATGGTGACTTTGATTCATTCTTTTATCAATTTATTGTAAAAAACATTGTCAGTAAATAAAATATAATTATTTAATTAATGCTTTATTTATTGTTTGAATGAAAATGCAGATATGTTCACTATATACACATCTAGAGTGTATTCATGCATAGCTATTTCATACGACATATTAATGATACTTTACCAAAGATTAATTTTTGGCATATAAAATCAACAGTTTTCTCCAAAGGCGAATCTTCGCACAGCTGCCCTTTGTGCAGACATTCCAAATGCTGAGGAAAACCATTCTAGGTAGAGCTGTCAAGTTACTGATGTTATGAGTCATATATATATTGCAAACCCATGATATATATATATATATATATATATATATATATATATATATATATATATATATATATATATATATATATATATATATATATATTAGGGCTGTCAAATGATTAATCACGATTAATCGCACCAAAATAAAAGTTTGTGTTCACATAATATATGTGTGTGTACTGTGCATAATTATTTTGTATATATATAAATACACACACATGCATGTATATATTTAAGAAATATTTGCTTAAATATACTGTATATATATTATATATAATTTGTATTATAAATAAATATAAATATTTTATATATAAATAACAAATTTTTCTTAAATATTTACATGCATGTGTGTGTATTTATATATACAAAATAATTATGCACAGTACACACACATATATTATGTGAACATAAACTTTTATTTTGGTGCGATTAATCGTGATTAATCATTTGACAGCCCTAATATATATATATATATATATATATATATATATATATATATATATATATATCATGGGTTTGCATACATAATGTGAAATGTTATACACAGGAAAAAATAACCTACAAGGTTGAATATCTTAATATATATGTTCTTAAATAATTCATTATAATACTTTTTTTTTAAATGCATTTTTTGTTATTTATAGGCCTGAGGGATGAAAAGAGTTAAATTCAACAAGAAAAAGAGGACAACAAAGCAGTAATTGCCACCTTTGCTTGTGGTTGAAAATGTTTGGATATAAAATAAAGAAATTAGCAACATATTCAAGAGATGACAATTTTGAGATTTCGTAATAAAAATAAAAAATATCGTTAAGGATAAAACGGTGGGTCACATTAGGGTTACATATAAAAACTTAAATCAGCCCTAAATGTATTCACAAAATAAATGGGCAGCAGTTTCTTCAAAATGACCTCAAAAATGAGCAAGTTTAATCAATATCAAGATATTTACAGACAGATTAATTAAACGTGTCGTTCAAATCTTTTAAGTTGTTGCGCTTGTGATAACGCGTCGTGGGTCACATGATAACGTCAACATGGCAGATGTCCGGTTCGCATTCATACTCAACGAGATCTGGATATAAAGTACCTACTCTTTTAGCGCTCGTTAAGTAAGTAGCCTACTTATTGAAATTAAGTACCTACTCATTGAGTATGCGGTTTCGAACGCAGCCATTGTAATCAACCAGAAACAGTGGAACATGTTCTTCTTCAGTGTAGGAAATACAATATTAATAGGGAGCACCTCTTTCAGTCACTACGGAAGGCAAAACATCATGACGTCTCATTGTCAGGTCTCTTGGGGAAAACAGCAGGTCAGATATACTGTTATATAATTAGGTTTCTTAAAGAAACTGAATTAATTAAAAGAATCTGAGTCTAAGAAGTATTTTTATTTATTTTTATTATTTTTTTTTTTTCCTGCTTAAAGGAGCTGTATGTAAGATTGTGGCCAAAACTGGTACTGCAATTACTTTCAAATTACTTGTAGAGCGGTGTATCCCCTCCCCCTCCCCCTGACTCGAGGTTGCCAGATATGCTGCAGAATCCAGCAGGAACGTAGGCTGCTACAAGGAGCTGCAGCTGTGGTAACTAGAGCAGAGCTGGCAACCCGGATGCCGAAACACTACTGACTTTGTGATTGATAGATAGATGGAGGGTGGGGCTTCAGGCCAAAACAAAAGATGACAACATCAACATCAGTTGAGGGCTGCAACTTCACTTTTTAAATGACAATATCCTGGCCGGACTACTGTTGTCAGTGATATAAGTATTTGAAATGAACATGATTTCTTAATGTCTAGTGACATATCAGGGCCATTTTATGATTAATTGAAATACATTTCTTACATACAGCTCCTTTAATCTCTCGTTCCACACTCCAGTCCAGTTGGTGGCGGTAATGCACCGTTAAATGGTTTGCCAACCACCATTAAACACAAGAAGAAGAAGAAGAAGAAGAAGAAGAAGAAGATGAAGATGATCAGCGACGCGGGTGCTTTCAAATGTGAGTAAACCCTATGGAGTAAACACGGTTCCTTTTGTTAAAGGGATAGTTCACTTTGAAATTCAATTTTGGTATGTTTTAGCTTACCTCAAGGGCATCCAAGATGTAGGTTCATGTAGTTCCAGATAAAACATTTGTGAGGGGAGAAATTGTGTTTACAAAAGTGACCAACAAGTTAGAGCCTGTTTATGGAATTGAAAAGAGAGTTCTCTGCGCTTCTGTAATCCACAGACAATCCGGTGCAACCAGGGCAGGACAAAACAATTCAAACAAAAGGAATCGCCGGTGCAGCACAGATGTCTACTGATTAAATTATTTATTAAAGGTGCATAACAATAAATAAATGACTAACGTTTCGATGTGGTTACATCTTCATCAGAGTCCTTCATCAGAGTCCCTTTTTAGCCTGTTTATGGAAGTTTGACAGTTTGACTGGCAGTCTGTTGATGGGCATTGAAGTAAGAATGTGATTTTACCAAGTTTTTCAAAGATAAAGTTTGGCACAATGTTCCACAAACTGTTTGGATTTTTTTAGAAATCTTTTAATCCAGTTGATTTTTAATATCTCATTGAAAAGTGAGAAGTCAATTACAGATTACACCCCCCCCCCCCGGTGTTTTTCCTGATTTTATGGGGTTTCTTCCTCCATATAAAGTTATATAATAGTTTGTCTAGATTGGCACATTGTAATTTAGGTATTTCTATTGATGTAAATAAATATGCTGCTCGTGAGAGACCTTCTGCTCTAGAAAGAAGAACCCTGCCATTCGTAGCTATATCTCTTGCGAGCCAAGAGTCAATCTTTTTATTAATAGAGTCGTGTAGTAATGAGATTAGGGATGTTAACCGATGACCGTTTGACCGATGGTTGACCGTATCAGCGTTAACCGGTCAAAGTTGTCGGTAGTCGGTTAAAAAAAAATTAGGCTATTATAGACAGTGGACTTTACAGTTAGCCATCTCATTCCAAGATATTTTTGTGTGAAGTGAACAAATCCCTCACACTCAATGTTTCATAACTCGCCTGTTTGTACTTAATAAACCAATAAAAACATTTGGCGCGAGGTCACAGAGTTTGGGTTCGCGGCGCGCGCTCACAAGGTTTGCGTAAAGGCTAAGTAAAGGGTACAGGCTAAAATACTCGAGGTTAGAGCCAGGGCAGACGACAGGATGAAGCGTGCAAAGAAGTGTGTGGGACCATTTCAACAAAAAGAATGACACAGATGTAAGTTGCAATTTGTGTGATACAGTGCTTAAATAGCCAACACATAATCTATGATGTAACGTTAGGCTATCACCTTAAAACGCGACACCCGCAAGCCTCTTCGGGTGAGAAAGGTAGCCAAAGCGGGAGGCAGAGCGGCAGAGAGATGCGACAGAGTTGCGAAATTGCAGGCACGATATTGTACAATATTGGGAAATATTAGATATTGCGAAAAAATTAGCCTACATTTCGATATTTTTTTCCCCAACGATGATATTTTTTTCCCCAACGATATAGCCTATTGCGAGCCATGATCAATCCAGGCTAAAGTCAATAATTACCATTCCATGTCATGATATTAATAATTTCACTAATACGCAAGCTTCATTACAAGTGACAAAAAGGTCCCTTAATATTTTATTCCAAAATTAGAACATGTTTCTGTCAGAATTCAGTGAACGTTCTATGCAATCCACCGTGGCGGCGCTCTTAACAGATGTTTGTTTGTTCATTCCTCAAAATAAGTAAAAAAAAAAAAAAAAAAAAAAAAAAATCTTATTCTCTCTCTCTCTCTGTTTTCAGTGACACGTTCATGTAAACGGCACCTAAAAGCTGTCACAAAGAACAAGCAAAAAATGATTATGAATATGTAAAATATTGCGATGAGACATTTATCTATTAATAAACTGTGTCGGCTGCAAAGATGAAATCTGACTCGCGATCTTCGCAGTGAGTAGTTTATTTTGTTTTGAATGGTTCTGTTTAAAAGTAGAGATTTCTAGCCTAGATAATAGATATATTTCTATTTTTTTTTAGGTGTGTGAGACGAGTAAGCTACCTTATATGTTGAGTTTCGGTTCATGGATGATAGCTTAACGTTAGCTCCAGTTCGCCTCCATGTCGTGATATCTATCTGATATTTACTTTTTTTATTAAATCGAGAAAATTGGATAATGAAACGCTGATTAAAATTAAGATACAATTAATACAAAACGAAATTCGTTTTAAAGAAAGGCTTTGTGCTTTCTGTTTGAAGTCTCTGTGAAAGTTTTAAAGCAGTCTTTTAGTGCCGCTTTCATAACGGACGCGTCCGTAATGGAGAACTGTCACGTTGCCTAACATTGTTTTTTTCCTCATAAATGCAAACACGAAAAATAAAAGACAAAAGACTTTTGAAAAAAGACAACCATCCACAACTTTATAACACTCCAGTCAACATCCTCCTTTTTGTAGACGAAATAGTCCTAAATAGCTGATTTTGACTTTATTTTAAGTAGCCTACGAAAAATCATTCTCTTAATATACCATGTATATATACCCTTCACATCGCATGTTCTGGCAAAGTGACTATTGCTCATGCGCACAGACCTATATTTTAAACTAATCGGTTAACCGGTTTCAACCGGCGAATGAGGCTCGGTGGTCGGTCAAGAAAATGTTTAGTTTTCGCCATCCCTAAATGAGATATTACTCTCTGTCATCAACTTGTGATTATGACGATTTTTATTCCAAGATAAGTTACTAAATTATTTATATATAGCCACATATTTGACCCAAATGCTCATTTTTAAGAGAAAACAGCTCACATTTTGAAAGATTTAGATTCAAGCCTGAGCTTTCAGCAAATTGGTTTACAATATTTACTGAAACTCCTATTTGGGATTCATTTTTTAGAAACAGGGTTGTGTCATCCGCCAGCTGTGAGATTTTTATTTCTCTTTCATTTAATGCAATTCCTTTGAATGAACTCTTGTGAATTAAATCACAGAGAATTTGAGCCACAATCAAAAATAGAAGAGGCGAGGTGGGGCAGCCTTGGCCTTACCTTTGTTAATGTAAAATCTGGGTGAAGTTCCATTAGCCAATTTAACACAACTGTTTCCTCCCATATACAGAGTTTTTACAGCATTAATAAAATTCTTACCGAAATTAAAAAAGTTTAAAGTGTTAAAAAATAAATTTGTGGCTTATCATGTCAAAGGCTTTTTGAAAGTCTAAGAATAAAATAAGGTGTTCATCATCTAGAAAGTCTTTGTATTCAATTAGATCCAAAACTAAGCGAATGTTACTGGCTATTGGCGCTTTTCCACTACACAGTACCAGCTCGCCTCGACTCGACTCGGCTCTGTTTGGTTTTCCACTGTATAAAAGTTGTACCTGTACCTGCTTCAAGGTACTTTTTTTCGTACCACCTCCGGCAAGGTTCTAAGTGAGCTGGGGCGAGCTGAGGCGATACTAAAATGTGACGTGAAATCACGGCAGACTGCTGATTGGTCAGAGAGAATCGTCACTATTCACTGCGTCATCATTGCACGCGCTAGACGCAGTAACCTGAATAAAAAACAGCAAAAACAAAAACATCCAAAAACAGCATACACTCGATTTCCTCCATTGTCCTGTGTGTGTGGGTAGCGGGTGTGTCTCGCGCGTCTCGCGTAAAAGATGTAAAAGATTTCTTACGATTAATACCGTTCCAAATTATTTTACATCCACAGGAGCCTATCCCTTAGTCGTTCTTTTAAGAGTTAGGTGAATCAGTCTCTACAAATTCGTATTTTATTATAAAGATAATAAAGATTATAAATATAATAAATGTCCCCTTTGTAGTTTAAGCCTACCTTTTTAGGTACTCTTCAACCGTGTTCGCTTTACAACAATAACCCTGCTGTAAGCTAGGCTAGTAATCAATCAAACAGTGCATATACACTCACCTAAAGGATTATTAGGAACACCATACTAATACTGTGTTTTACCCCCTTTCGCCTTCAGAACTGCCTTAATTCTACGTGGCATTGATTCAACAAGGTGCTGAAAGCATTCTTTAGAAATGTTGGCCCATATTGATAGGATAGCATCTTGCAGTTGATGGAGATTTGTGGGATGCACATCCAGGGCACGAAGCTCCCGTTCCACCACATCCCAAAGATGCTCTATTGGGTTGAGATCTGGTGACTGTGGGGGCCATTTTAGTACAGTGAACTCATTGTCATGTTCAAGAAACCAATTTGAAATTATTTGAGCTTTGTGACATGGTGCATTATCCTGCTGGAAGTAGCCATCAGAGGATGGGTACATGGTGGTCATAAAGGGATGGACATGGTCAGAAACAATGCTCAGGTAGGCCGTGGCATTTAAATGATGCCCAATTGGCACTAAGGGGCCTAAAGTGTGCCAAGAAAACATCCCCCACACCATTACAGCACCACCACCAGCCTGCACAGTGGTAACAAGGCATGATGGATCCATGTTCTCATTCTGTTTACGCCAAATTCTGACTCTACCATCTGAATGTCTCAACAGAAATCGAGACTCATCAGACCAGGCAACATTTTTCCAGTCTTCAACTGTCCAATTTTGGTGAGCTCGTGCAAATTGTAGCCTCTTTTTCCTATTTGTAGTGGAGATGAGTGGTACCCGGTGGGGTCTTCTGCTGTTGTAGCCCATCCGCCTCAAGGTTGTGCGTGTTGTGGCTTCACAAATGCTTTGCTACATACCTCGGTTGTAACGAGTGGTTATTTCAGTCAAAGTTGCTCTTCTACCAGCTTGAATCAGTCGGCCCATTCTCCTCTGACCTCTAGCATCAACAAGGCATTTTCGCCCACAGGACTGCCGCATACTGGATGTTTTTCCCTTTTCACACCATTCTTTGTAAACCCTAGAAATGGTTGTGCGTGAAAATCCCAGTAACTGAGCAGATTGTGAAATACTCAGACCGGCCCGTCTGGCACCAACAACCATGCCACGCTCAAAATTGCTTAAATCACCTTTCTTTCCCATTCTGACATTCAGTTTGGAGTTCAGGAGATTGTCTTGACCAGGACCACACCCCTAAATACATTGAAGCAACTGCCATGTGATGGGTTGATTAGATAATTGCATTAATGAGAAATTGAACAGGTGTTCCTAATAATCCTTTAGGTGAGTGTATCTTCTTTAACAGAAATGAATGCTCACCCTCTGGTAGTTTTCTCCCGGTTGGGATCCTTTTGGTCCAGGGAAGAAAAGTGAAAGCGTACTCAAGAATTCCAAGTTCCAGTCAGATGATTGTAACAAATGTTTAACAATATTTATTAAAAGAATCAAAAATGAAAAGAAAACTTGTACAGAATATAATAGAGTACTGAACTAACAGAGTAATGTTAGCTAGGCAATTAACAGCTTCTTGTACCCGGAGTGCAGGGGTTCCGGGCTGGAGATTACAAGGAAGAGCGTTCATCTGTCCAGATTTCTCGCTTTTTATATCCCGAATTGAGGTGACTACATCATATTTACTGTAAGAACAAATAAACTAAACATCACATGCACAACAGCTGATCCCAGTTAGTCTGGACTATTTTCTACACCCGCATGACTGTCCTTCTGAAAATACAATAGCTCCCTTGTATGGGTGGACACAGACCCTTGTCACTGCTCTCTCATGTGACTTGAGTGAGACAGGGATGAACAAAGACTTTTTTATTCAATACAATATGTTTCAGAGAGTCATGTGTTTTAGCAAACCAGACAATTCCTCAGCAGCTCTTACAGGTTTCTTATTGTGACCCTTTCTGCGTTGACGTCGAGTTTGAGGCGAGGTTGAAGTGAATGAAATGACACTCTCAGGTGGAGCTTTGTCACCTTTCTCCACAAAGATTAAGTCACGGCAGTTTCCTGCGGCGTCGCTACGACGACCAGGTACTATTGTGGGCTATCTGCAATGGAAAACGGAGCGAAAAGCGAGCCGAGGCGAGTCGAGCCGGTACTGGTAATGGAAAAGCGCCATAAGTGATGATCTTTCATGAAACCAGATTGGCATTCATCAATTAAAGTGTGTAGTTTAGATTTGAGACATTTTGCTTAGATAGAAGCTAGAATCTTATTTAGCAATGTAATGGGACGCAAATTTTCAATTAATAGAGAGTCTTTGTGAGGTTTTGGAATAAGTGTTATGACACCTTGCCTCAGAGAAGGAGGAAGCTCCCCTCTGTCAAGAGATTCTTTGAAGACAGCCAGAAGAAATTTACCTAGTGACTCAGAGAAACATTTATACATCTCAGAGGTCAGGCCATCACAGCCTGGTGATTTATTGTTCTTTAATTGAGTTATTCCCCAAATAATCTCCTCAAGAGTTATATCCTGGCAGCAGATTTTATTATATTCTGCATCTACAAATTTAGGTGAGTTAATCAAGCTAAAGATTTCCTCTGTATCTTTGAGATTAATATCTTTTGAGTAAAGTTTTTCATAAAAAGCACTTATATAGTTTGATATCTCTTTACTGTCCTCACTAATCTTTTCCCCAATGTCAAGTTTTCTTATAGTATTGATTTCATTTCTTCTTTTTTCCATGTTAAAGAAATATCTACTGTTTTTCTCACCCCGTTCCATCCAATTCCTACATGACCTTATAAAAGCTCCTTTCGCTTTGTTCTCATGTAAAATTTCTAGTTGACTTTGTAATTCTAATAAGGCATTATTATCTTCTTGGCTCAAATGCTCTTTTTCAGTAAGTATATATAATAATATTAGCTTGTAAGTTACATTTTTCTTTTTGTGCACCAATATCTTGCCATAACCCGAGCAGACGCCTCTAATTTTATATTTGAGAAGTTCCCACGATGTCCCAAAATTATTCCCTTTTCTAGCAGCCTCCCACTGTTCTGAGATAAGGAGTTCTATTTTCATTTTTAGCTCTTCATGAGATAGTAGAGAATTATTTAATTTCCAGTAACCGCTAGAGAATCTCCCTCTTTGTTCCCTGCTGACCTGAATAGCTAAAGAGATGGCCTTATCTGAACAGAACAGTCTGAGTCTGTCAGAACAGCAGGAAAAACAGTGCATGACTCAATGGAGGGCTCTAAATCAGCCGAAATCAACCAGAAATCTATCCTGGACTGTAGCGTGTGGCTTTTATTGCTCCAAGTATATGTTTTCAACAATGTATTTTTTTTTTCTCCATATGGGTGGGAGACATATAAGCCTAAAAAAAGTTGATATTTTTTACTTCAAATATTAGGCATAAAAAATATTGAGTTGTGTTGTACTGACTCTTGCAATTTCCCACAATATATGGGGTCTTTTAGATTTTGTATTTGGAATTGGATTTATTCACCAATTTGTTGCATTCATGCTTAAAATTGTCATATGGTGTGACATAAAAGTTATTCTATATAAAATGAAAATGGGATATACTCTCCCTAAGTAACTAACTTCAACATAAATTGTTTTCATTACTATCTTAAGATATAACATTTCTTTTGTGCAGATTCATTAGATTTTGTATTGTTTTTCTAAACCATCATGCATCAAGTAAGTCATCTCTCCTCAGCCTTTCCAGATATTTTAGATTAATTATGTTAAACCCGGTTATAAATCTATGCTGATACTATTTCTCTTGTGTTCCGTTGATTTTTTTTTTTTATGATTTATAATTAAGAAAGTATTTTTACTGGCACAATTCTGAATGTCACACCAAATTATATAGTGTCACGCTATATGATGAACTGCACCACTCCAAAATTTGTCAATGCAAAAAACTGTATTTTATTTGCATTCAACATTCAATTAATTCAATTCAGTTAACATTAATTAAAAAAAAAACATACTAACATTGTTTTAAAACTTTTAAAATGATAAGAAACTCATAAATACACTCACCTAAAGGATTATTAGGAACACCTGTTCAATTTCTCATTAATGCAATTATCTAATCAACCAATCACATGGCAGTTGCTTCAATGCATTTAGGGGTGTGGTCCTTGTCAAGACAATCTCCTGAACTCCAAACTGAATGTCAGAATGGGAAAGAAAGTTGATTGAAGCAATTTTGAGCGTGGCATGGTTGTTGGTGCCAGACGGGCCGGTCTGAGTATTTCACAATCTGCTCAGTTACGGGATTTTTCTAGGGTTTACAAAGAATGGTGTGAAAAGGGAAAAACATCAAGTATGCGGCAGTCCTGTGGGCGAAAATGCCTTGTTGATGCTAGAGGTCAGAGGAGAATGGGCCGACTGTTTCAAGCTGATAGAAGAGCAACTTTGACTGAAATAACCACTCGTTACAACCGAGGTATGCAGCAAAGCATTTGTGAAGCCACAACACGCACAACCTTGGGCTACAACAGCAGAAGACCCCACCGGGTACCACTCATCTCCACTACAAATAGGAAAAAAAGGGTTCCAATTTGCACGAGCTCACCAAAATTGGACAGTTGAAGACTGGAAAAATGTTGCCTGGTCTGATGAGTCTCGATTTCTGTTGAGACATTCAGATGGTAGAGTCAAAATTTGGCGTAAATGGAATGAGAACATGGATCCATCATGCCTTGTTACCACTGTGCAGGCTGGTGGTGGTGGTGTAATGGTGTGGGGGATGTTTTCTTGGCACACTTTAGGCCCCTTAGTGCCAACTGGGCATCGTTTAAATGCCACGGCCTACCTGAGCATTGTTTCTGACTATGTCCATCCCTTTATGACTACCATGTACCCATCCTCTGATGGCTACTTCCAGCAGGATAATGCACCATGTCACGAAGCTTGAATCATTTCAAATTGGTTTCTTGAACATGACAATGAGTTCACTGTACTAAAATGGCCCCCACAGTCACCAGATCTCAACCCAATAGAGCATCTTTGAGATGTGGTGGAACGGGAGCTTCGTGCCCTGGATGTGCATCCCACAAATCTCCATCAACTGCAAGATTCTATCCTATCAATATGGGCCAACATTTCTAAAGAATGCTTTCAGCACCTTGTTGAATCAATGCCACGTAGAATTAAGGCAGTTCTGAAGGCGAAAGGGGGTCAAACACAGTATTAGTATGGTGTTCCTAATAAATCTTTAGGTGAGTGTATGAGTAAATCAAACACCATCTCACTTCAAGAACTTTAAATTAAGTATAAAATTTAAAAGAAATAAATTAATTGTATAGGTAATTTAATGTTCACTATTAAACATTCACTATTATCATTGAATATGTTTTGAATAGTTATTTATTTATCATTAAAAAGGTGTATGACAAATATATCATATGATGTGACTTAGAAAAACAGTCACACCATATGATACAGTGTCACACCATATGACGTTGTGTTCAGTTATGATTATCTCTTGGTTAACTTAAAACAACTAGCTTATAGCATGTAAATTGCCACATGGCAGGAATAATTTTTAAGAATTGATAAGTAAAATTCATATAAAAGTGTTTCATTTTTATGTAAATAATGTCACACCATAAGACACAAAACACTGACCACTAGTGTATCAGATACAAAGCTTTTTAATTAAACTTCCTGGTTGAGTGTGCAACTTCCTGGTTGAGTGTGGACCTCTTCATCATAATGATGTCCAAATTATTGCCCGTTCAAAATATAGATTGCAGTGTGACGCCCTATGCCTACGCCATATGACGCCCATTTTACGGACAAAATGTATTTGGCCAGAACTTGCTTTAAAATCATACACAGACATCAACTCTTTCTGTGTCTGTTGAAATGGCCTAATTCTTAAACTGTAAATCTATCAATTATTTATACTTTGCTGATATATTTTGTCATATTAGTAAGGTCACACATATGCCGGACAGTCACACCACATGACAATTTTGATGTTTAGATAAAAATTTGAAGTAGAGGTCTTTATGTACCAACTACAGCTATGGTATGCTGTAATAATATCTTGTCAGAGGAACAACATGAAGATATATATTTTTAACAAATACCCATTTTTATTAGGTTATGACATCATGGACGGGTAGAATTGCATGTCATGTCTCCCACCCATCAATTAGGTCCATCCTTTCGTGAAGTCAATTAGTTTTTTGAATTTGGAGTTAGTTTTGGTGGGCACCTGTCTAATTGGTTTAGGGCTGCAACGATTCATCGAGTTACTCGATTTACTCGATTACAAAAATTCCTCGAGGCAAAAACTCTGCCTCGAAGCCTCGTTAAATTCCTATGACGTGCACTATAAGCGCAGGGATCTGATTGTTTCACACCGACCATTGTTCAGGAAGCACACCATAGCGCGTGATACATTTTGAATTTAGTTGGCGCGATGGCGGAGAGTAAAAATGTCCATAAACGCCAGAGAATGTCTAAAGTTTGGGATCGCTTCCTTTCAGTGTCCCCCGCATTTTTTTTTGACCCAGCGCCAATATTTCCGCCCGTGCCGAAGCCTTTACATTGATGTTCGCTGATTTCAATCCCATACTGTATTTGTAGTGATGTCGTGATGCGGTTTGACTAGATATGATGTTTAGCTTTGATGTTTTTTAGTAAACGTATTCACGTTCAATTGCAAGAGAGTATAGCCTAAAAAAAGAACCCCTTCACACACACACACACACACACACACACACACACACACACACACACACACACATGCACCCTCGTCAGACCAATTGCGGCAATGCATCACATATGCTCAAACTTTTATGTAGCCACGCAACATAATTTCAGCATGCATTCACTGTATACACCGGGACGTGATGGAGGAACAAATATTGTATTGCAGTCTTTGCGAGGCCTTGTTTGTAGGCTATGTCACGTCTGCCAAATAGTTATACAGACAACAACAAAAAATGAAACTCCCCAGCCTGCTTTTCTAAATCCACTCGTACTTTTGGGGAAGACATAATCGGCTACCAAAGTAATTGAGCATAGAACATTTTCAATTAACAAAAAAATATAATACTACAAAACGTGCTAATATACTTAAACTAGCCTAAGTGAAAAACAAAATGCTGTTCTTTTTCTATTTAACAAAATGCATAATTGCAATTAAACATTCCCCTTTTCAAAGCTACACTTATTTATTTTGATTTTTTTTTTTAATAAATTGTATACATTGTGTACCAGTTGGGCTTGATATTTTATATTCATTTAATTTATTTTTGTTCTCCAGTGGGTAATTTGCAGAAGGTGCAATCCTTTTTTTGTAATGTTGTATTAAGAAGACAAAACTAAGGCCAAATGGCCTTTACTATTTAAGTTTGTATTCATAGTTTTACATGTTATACATGTTTTACAGTATAAAGTTGACTTAACTGTATTGTTATATAATTGTTGGCACTGGCACTTATAAACACTAAATGGGTAAA
Organism: Scardinius erythrophthalmus; assembly: GCF_964197995.2. Taxonomy (NCBI): domain Eukaryota; kingdom Metazoa; phylum Chordata; class Actinopteri; order Cypriniformes; family Leuciscidae; genus Scardinius; species Scardinius erythrophthalmus. Next base: position 221,597 of record NW_028296502.1, on the reverse strand, counting down.
AAGTACAATAAATAGGCTTAGTTTTGGAGTCAAATGTTGGAGTTGGAATAAATACCTCTGTTTTTTTTCTGTTTTTTTTTCTTGAAAAATAAAAGCCAAATGCTTGATCATTTTACAGCCACATCATTTTCGTTATGCATTATTTGATGATGATTTGATGGGTTGTTTAAAAACACGAATTTTTATTTATCCGATTAATCGATCGATTAAGTGCTAGATTAATCGAGTAAAAAAAGAATCGATAGCTGCAGCCCTAAATTGGTTAACTATTACCATATTAAAGTCACCGCCCAAAATTACTTTAGCTAAAGTATATTTAGACATCAACTCATTTAATACAGAGTCCAGTTCTTCCAATAATTTTGAATTTTGTGAGAGTGAGCAGTACCCATAGATGTTGACTAAAATAAAAAATGCATCTTCCAAACAGGTAATAGTAACCATCCAGTGACCATCAGTATCCCTTACAGTATTAAGAACCTTTCCTTTAAACTTATGAGTAAGAATAGCAACCCCTGCGGAGTGGTTGGATCCGTGAGTCATCCAAATGTCCTCTCCCCATTGACTCTTCCATAACTTTTCGTCTTCTTTACATGAGTGAGTTTCTTGGACGAAAATAAGTAAGTAAGTAAGTAAATTTTATTTATATAGCACGTTTAAACATAGCAGAGCTATCCAAAGTGCTGAACAAAGTAAAAACAAATAGAATAGAATAAAACATAGAAACAACCAAACAACACAGATAGAAACAGCATCAGGAGATAATTAAAATGCCAAGGAATAAAAATAGGTTTTTAATTTACATTTAAAAATAGTAATTGAATGTGCAAGGCGGATGTCCAGAGGCAATTGGTTCCATAGACGTGGGGCGGCAACAGCAAGGGCTCTGTCTCCCTTAGATTTTAGACGGGATCGAGGGACAGATAAAAGAGCTCTGTCTGAAGATCTTAAAGATCTAGTGTGTGCAAGAGGAGTAAGAAGATCTCTAATATATAGGGGAGCTTGATCATTAAGAGCTTTAAAAACAAACAACAGAATTTTAAACTGAATTCTAAAATGGATCGGGAGCCAATGAAGCGAAGCTAAAATTGGGGTGACATGATCGTATTTCTTTGTCCCGGTCAACAGCCTTGCAGCTGCATTTTGGACCATCTGTAGCCGAGCAAGTGATGACTGAGGAAGACCCAAGTTCAAGGAATTACAGTAATCCAGGCGAGAAGTAATAAAAGCATGAATAACCTTCTCCAAATCGTAGAATGACAGAAATGATTTTAGTTTGGAAATTAACCGCAACTGATAAAAACTATTTTTTACAACCAAATTAATTTGTTTGGTTAAACATAAATCAGAGTCAAGAATGACACCAAGGTTCCTGACCTGAGAGGAAACTGAGGGAAAATGGTTAACCAGTTCCTTAGTAAGATTATTTCTCAGTTTTGGTGGGCCAAAGACAATAGCTTCTGTTTTGTCCTCATTAAGTTGGAGAAAGTTAATCGATAACCATTCCTTAATGTCCCGAATACAATCTATCAAGGTCTGAATGGAATCGGCAGCTTTCAAAGGGAGATACAGCTGTGTATCATCAGCATAAAAATGAAAATTAATATTATGCTTCCTTACAATATCCCCCAGTGGACGCATATACAAGTTAAAAAGAAGCGGACCCAGGATGGAGCCCTGAGGTACTCCACAAAAAATAGGGGTAGAAGATGAAGAAAAATTGCCTATCTGCACAGAAAAGGACCTGTCTCTAAGATAAGAACTAAACCACTTCAAGGCTATACCCTTAATACCAAATGAATGCTCTAGACGCCTAATAAGAATATCATGGTCAACAGTATCAAAGGCAGCTGTAAGATCAAGTAAAATCAAAACAGCATTTTTACCAGCATCAACTGCAATTAAAACGTCATTGAGCACTTTTAGCAAGGCAGACTCTGTGCTATGATGGGCAGTAAAACCAGATTGAAGAGGTTCTAATAACTTAGCTGTATTTAAAAACAGGTTCAATTGAGACAACACAACTTTTTCTAAAAGTTTTGATAAAAATGATAACTTAGAGACAGGCCGAAAATTATTCAAGCAACCCTCATCCAAACCTTGTTTCTTAAGCAAAGGCTGAACAACCGCATGCTTAAAACGATTTGGAACTACCCCAGTGTTCAAAGATGAATTAATCAACACTTGAACACTGGGGCCGATTATAGGAAAAGCTGCTTTTAAAATCTCTGATGGAATTATGTCAAGTGGTGTGGTCGTTATCTTCATCTTGTTAACCAGGTCATTTAGTTCTGTTAAAGAGACGTGCTGAAAATTATAAAAGTTAAACGGACTAGCCAACGAATTCAAAAACTGATCTGAAAGATGTATAGGCCTAGTGAAAGATGAACGAATAAATGCCACTTTATCAGCAAAAAATTTTACAAATTTCTCACAGAGTTCTGCCGAGGCTTCCCCGTGAAATTGGCAACTTGGATTAATTACTGAATTTATTGTAGAGAATAAAATCTTAGGTTTAGGGAAGTGTTTAGCAATTAATTCGGAAAAATATTTCGATCTAGCTAACTTAGCAGCATTCTGGAACATTATCAGACACTCTTTAAAGATCTCGACTTTTCTCATTTAAAGAAATGACACAGTTAACCGATTGCGCTTCCACCTCCTCTCCGCTTTACGACAAGCCTGTCTGAGCGAACGGGCATTGTCATCCAGCCAATAATAAAGTTTTTGCTTTGGTTGTTTCATCTTCAAAGGAGCAATCGAATCTAAAATATCAGAACAAGCTGCGTAAAACAGAGAAAGTATATTGTCAGGGCCATAGAAAGACTCAGCATTCAAGATGGAGGACTCAATAGAATTAGCTAGATATTTCTCACTAAACTGAGAGGCGGTGCAAGGGTTTATAAAGCGAGAAAAAGAGCCTGCATGCTTCTTAACCAAGGCTGAACTCACAACAGGAATCGTAAAAATAATGGGCTTATGATCAGAGAAGGAAGCATCTTCAATAAATACATTATCTACAGGGATCCCATATGACATAATAAGGTCAAGTGTATGACCGCGGACATGTGTTGGTTAATCATGTATTGCGTAAATCCAAATGAGTCCAAAACATTACAGAACTCAGAAACCAAGGAACGACCGGGACAGCAAACATGAACATTAAAATCACCCAATAATAACATGCGATCATACAACAGAACAACAGAAGTTAAAAATTCAAAAAAGTCACTTATAAAATTACTGTCGGAGTTAGGTGGCCTATAGATGAGAGCGCAGAGCAGAGCAGAGGAAGAAGACTAATGCTACGCACTGTACTTCAAATGACGAGTAGCTCTGAACAGAGACTGTACGTATTTTAAGTGATTGTTTGAAAACCATAGCAACGCCACCACCCCTACCAGCAGACCTTGGGGTACTAATGAAACAACAGTTCGGCGGACAAAGTTCCTCGAAGACAGACAACTCAGGCCCAGGTCTCCGTCAGAAATAAAATATCCAGGTCATGTCTGGTTAGAAAGTCATTTAGGATAAAAGTTTTGTTGCATATGGATCTAGCATTAACTAGGGCCATATTCAGAGGAGGCTGCGATGACTGAGGCAAATCCAGATGAACAAAATCCAGTTGACGTAGATTTTGACAGTAATAACATCAGCATTATAGTCCTTACAAAAAATAAAGATGGCTGAAGAACAATTCTCTTTACGAGAGAAAAAACAACCTAAGCAATAACAGCTTCTGCCTCTTTAATGTGAGTTTGGAACATTTTAAAGTAATTACAAAGTGCTAGTGTTATTCAAGAATGACTGACTGGGTTAATATAATGTATACAAATATGAATTATTATTAATATATAATAAAACCCTGAGAGAGGATGGAATTCAACCTTATCAGCAGATAAGACATAGCTATTAGAACAGTTACCTGAACAGATTTTCTTGTCCTCTAAAGCAGCAACAGAAAGAGAAGGCACGAACTCGAGAGTTTACAACAAAGTTCTAGAGTGACTCCGTAGGAAACATCTTAAAGGATCTCCACATCCTCTATGAAGGCTCGGGTTCCTCGGAAAAAAGCTTGCTTTCCTTGTTTCCTCGCTTCTTCGATGCGGGGCCACAGCCTTTCTCGAGTCCTCTTGTCAGCCTGAGTGAGATCCTCGCCGAAGCGGAGCCTCTTCTCCCTCGGGAAAGTGTGGTTTCGCGCATTTTTCCAAACGTCATCCCTCGCTGTGCGGAAGGCAAATAGGATAATAACGGAGCGAGGGTGTGTGTTGCCGCCATCCCTCCTTCCAATTCGGTGCACGACATCGATGACTTGACTCATATTTTGTTTAGGGGCTATTTGCTGACAAATGTCAATCACCTTTCTTTTTACGTTTTTATCCCTTTCCTCTGGTAGCCCATACAGCCTTAGAGCCCATCTCCGCCTGTATCTTTCAGTCTCAGTGAGCCGAATTTCCATGCTTTTTATAGTTTTTTCATGACTGTAGCTCAGATAACTTTTTGTTTTCATTTTTCAAAGCTTCAATTTCGACGAAGGCAAAATTAAGGAAGGTTTTCAGCCCTTCAGCTCCTCAGACTTGTTGTCTCTTACCATCAGTTCCAGGTTATCAGCTCTCTGGTTAACTGCAGCCAGAATGTTAGCCTGAAGATCCTCTAGAGACAAGTCGCTCTTTTCTTTCCTTTTTACTTTTGAGGCAGGGCTGGAAGAGGGGCTACCAACCAGTGTTACAACCTCCGAGTCCGTTTAGAAGTCGTCATCCATTTTCCCTCCGTTGTTTTCTTTTTGGCTAGTACCGTAGTTGTGGTCCGTTAGCGTCAGCGCTTGAGCTCTGCCTTTACGTTTCTGTTTCCTATTCTTTTTTTGTTCGGACATAATATGGTGTAAAAAAAGTTACAGACAACAATAATGTAGTTCCACTGTTGTTTAAAGCAAAGTTGGGAGGCTAGAAGATTGTTATTAAGCAAGCCGCTCTGTGGTTGCGACTTAGAATTTAACATGTGGATAACGTCTATGAGGTGCGATTTGTGCATTTACTTTGCAAACTAAGCAATCATCGTGTCAATCGCCGCGTACCTTGCCGTGACCAATGACGACAGACCAATGATATCATGCGTGAGAATGAACGTCTGGATAACATACGTGTGGATAAACGTGTGGATGAACGTCTGGATAACATACATGTGGATAAACGTCTGGATTAATTCTTAGGCTATATTCTATTATCTTTACTATTGTACCTTTTTAATTTTGGATATGATCATAACACACACGTTTTCATGTTTTTGTGGGTTGGGCAACAGTGTAGACACTATAATCAGTATAATAATAATAATTAGGCTAGTATAATTATATTTATTACATGGCTTGGCTGAATTCCAATGTAGAATGCGGTCTGTTATTTCTTGATAACAGACCGCTGCGAAGTATAACAGACCGTTGCCATGAAAAACAGCGCGTTGCTATGTACGCGGAACGGACTATTTTCTTTAGCGGAAGCAATACAATCGTTTTTAAATTAATAAACTCCTTTTTGAATAAATAATTTGTGTCAAATTATTTATTTATTTTGTAGGTAGCCATGTAATAAGCGGGATAATGTATAGTGAGCCGGTTGTTATAGTGAATAACAACCCCTTCAGGCTGATTCAAGATCCCTCCGCTTCGCGTCGGGATCCCGTTCAGCCTGTCGGGGTTGTTATTCACTATAACAACCGGCTCACTATACATTATCCCTTATCCCCAAGATTTAATATAGTAGGACTGCAACAAGTGTTATATTAATTAAGGCGGCCAGTTAGAAAAAGGTAAATCAATTAATTAAATCTTGCAGTTGGTATTTGACAGATTTTACTGCCTACAGCAATTTTATAAAACTAAACATTTAGTAAACATGTCTAAATGAAATGCCTAGGTTAAAAAGGGTGTTAAAAATGACCCAGAAGCTAACCCAGTGATGTGTTAATATCACTGAACTATTGCTATGTTGTTGTGTTAGTATAGTTTTGACCACTGATCTATATAATGACTGGATAGCTCATGACGTTCTAAACTGCCACTAGGCAGTGAAGCCACCGGAAGTGTTCGAGCGGCCATCTTACGATTCCCTACCAGCAGAGGGCTCCAACGCCCGTTATACAGAGATTGGTAGCTCCGACGGCACTTTTAAGATGACCCGCTGTGCAGCATACAAGTGTAAAACGACGTTCACAAAAGAATGTAGGAAAAACTGCCTACAGGTTGTAATTCAATCCCTATAAGTAGTAATTTATATGCAATTGTCACTATGCCCGTGTTTTTTTTCTCCGAGGCAAGAGCTGCTGCTGCTTCAAAAAAGAATGATAAAACAGTCAACAGTAGCCTATAAACCTCAGAGCAGCAATAATCACAATTAAGTGTCCAATAGCGACACCATTTGACAGCTTCAAAAGAGCTTCGTGCAGAGTCCGTTTACCGTTACATTAACCCATACAATTTGTATTATGCATTTCCTGAACATGTACTTGCTAATCAAACACTAAAAAGACCAATAAATTTAAGCTACTATTGATTATTGACAATAAGCTAGGAGTAATAGAATCAAGTATATCTATTAAAAGGCGAGGATAAACAACATCCAGTGAGCAAAAGGTGGATTTCATTTGTCGCAAAATTTGTTGCAGATTTGTTGAGACACTAGAAAAAACTCAGATAAATGTGTTAAATTCTGTAATGGTGATGACTGAAGTAGGTCCAAAGAAGAGTCCAAAAAACATGATCTTATAGCATCAATTTTGTCGCAAAAAAACTTTAGGAAGTTTTCACAGGCCATAGGAGAGGGATCAGGATATAAATTAGAAATCGGATTCAACACATTATTTATAGTATTAAATAGTATTTTTGGGCTGTGTGCATTTTTAGCGATGAGCTCTGAAAAATATTTTGCTTTTGCGAACTTAACAACTTTTTGATATTGGATCATACAGTCCCTAACACATTCATAAGATATTTGTAATTTGTCCCTCTTCCACTTCCTTTCTGCTTTTCTCCATTTTTGTCTAATAGCCCTAGTATCATCATTAAACCAAGGGTGTACACAGCTTCTAGTTCTCTTCAATTTAAACGGGGCAACGACATCCAGTATGTTTGAACATAACGTATTGAACATATTCACTAACTCATCTGGGTTTGCTCCAAGACTGTTTGACTCAATTTCGTGAGTTTTTGAGGAACTAATATAAGCATCCAAGAATTTTTCGGATGTAGATGAGTTAAAAGAACGAGCATACCGGGCTACCGGCACATAAAGTGGTTCAGGGCTAGGAACATCTATATTAAAATAAATAATCTTATGATCAGACAGAAAAAATTCTTTGATAACTACGTTGCTGACTGAAAAGCCATATGATAAGATCAAATCAAGTGTATGCCCTTGTTTATGAGTAGGACCAAAAACAGACTGTTTAAGATTAAAAGTATCAATAGTTTGTAGAAATTCTTTAACCATAGGTTTAGAAGGGCAACAAACATGTATATTAAAATCGACCAATATCAAAATCCTATCTGCATTTGGCACAACAGAGGATAAAAAATCTGAAAATTCACTAATAAAATCCTTATTATACTTTGGGGGTCTATAGACTAATATACATAAAATTGAATTACAGCCACCCTTCTTAAATAGCTGTGCTTCAAAGCATAGGAAAATTATGAAATTTGGCACACTTCTAGTGATGGCCATGAATAGTAAAAGTAGCAATTTTTGAGTCTCTAGGACCAACTCTATAGCGCCACCAGCAGTTCAAAAATTCAACATTGAAATGGTTATAACTTTTGAACCCTTTGATCTAGAAAAATTAAACTTAGTACACTTGATTCCTCTCATCATGCTGATCAGAACCAATATCTTACATGAAGACTCCGCCCATTACAGTAGTGGCCATTTTGAAAAGTACAGTATGCAGTTTTTTTGCTACTCCTCCTTCAAAATTGGTCCAATTTTGTCCAAACATGTGCTCAAATGATCTTTGGACTGAGCCGCACAGAAATGACTGAACAGAATTTTTTGCTATACGGAAAAAAATAAAAATAATTATGTTGCAAAGTTAACAAGGTCGACCCAAAATTGGTTCAGAGGCTGTATCTTGGCCAAGGTTTGATTAATCGAAACGAAAATTTATTCACTTCATCGGAAGCATGATCAGAGGGTGCATGCCAAAGTTGGGAACAGCGCCACCTACGGGTCATGAGATATGGAAAATGGCTATTTTGGCCAATAACTTTTGAACAGTTTGTCAGAAAATCATAAATGTGGTATCTTTGGATTCCTTGCATCATGCCGAATCCGTGGATACTGAATTATCCAAGATCGGATGAACCACGGATGTCTGCCATTTTGAATTTTGTCATAATTTGCAATAACTTTTAAACTATTTGACATATCTTCACAAGATTTAGTATGGATCATCGACACAATGTCCTGAAGGTCCATGAGAAGATTGACCACAGCGCCACCTAGTGTTCCAGAGATATAAGGTATTTTGCAAAAATGCTTATAACTCTTGAAAACATTGTTCAAATTTTTATTTCTTTGTCACTATGTTCCTTGGCTTATGCCGGTTCCGTTGATATCTCATTTGTCATTTTCCTACAACGTGACTATCCGCCATATTGGAACAAATGAAAAACAGTTTTTTCGCTACTCCTCTTGAATCTTGCTCAATTTTGTCCAAAATTTGATCACATGATCTTTGGACTGATCCGCACAGAAATGACTGAACAGATTTCTGATATTCGTTCCGTTCCCGAGATATTCATCTTCAGAGTTGACCTAGCCTGTGTTTTTTGCCTTATGCTAGTTAACTTAGCATAATAATTGGTTAGCATTCTAACCAGATGCCATTCTTTCTAATGTGGCTCTTCAGCTATCAGCAACAAGCTACATTAGCATTAAGATAGCTTAGCATGCTAATCTGGTTAACTTGCTTTTGCGTGCTCATTCTTACACTGAAGCCTCTCTGCAGCTTTTTGATTAAGCATCCTCTGAGTGGCGCAAGCTGCTAATCCACATGCTTCAAGTCCTGAACCATTCTGGTTGTGGGTTCGAACCCAGTGTGGGATGACATTAAAAATTGGCTCTGCGGTGTGTTAAAGTTGCTTGTTTTGATTTCATCCTATATGTACATCTGAAACTATCTCTTCTTCATGTACATTATATTGCTACTCTGTTTGCTCTTCTGGCTCTGCACTGCTTTTGGTGCTTAAATGCTTGCTGCGCTGCTGGCTATCTTAGCATGCTAATCTGGTTAACTTGCTTTTGGTGCTCTCCTTACAGTGAAGCCTTTCCTCAGCAGTTTGTGATTCTATGTCCTCTGAGTGGTGCAATCTGTTAAATCATTTGTTATTCATTCCGAACCATTCCAGTCGTGGGTTCGAACCCAGTGTGAAATGATAAAAAAAATTTGTGTCCATTCTTGTGGCTCCGCATTGCATTACAGCGGTACTTCAGAACTTATGCTAATTGTTTAGCATGCTACCCAGATGCCATTCTTTCTAATATAGCTATTCAGCTATCAGGCTAACCATAAGTTACATTAGCAGTAAGATAGCTTAACATGCTAATCTAGTTACCATGCTATTGTGTGCTCATTCTTACACTGAAGGCTCTCCTCTGCAGCTTGTAACTCTGTGTTCTCTAAGTGGCGCAAGCTGTTAATCCACGTGCTATGAGTCCCAAACCATTCTGGTTGGGGATTCGAATCCTGCGTAGGATGACTACATAAACTTGTGTATTATGTCGAGTCGATTCTTGTATTCAAGCATTCTAGTAATCTTTTGCTCTTCTGGCTCCGCATTGTGCTACAGCGATTCTACCTTCAACATCTTAAGTCTCTGTAAAATTATTAAGCAAACCACAGTGTATGAGTGTAAACCAAATACTAAGTAAAGCAAAAGGCTTTAACTTTGAAGATTGTTAAATCATTTCCAATGTGTAGCAAATGTTAAACCATGTGAATTGTGCAATGTTCAAAAGATTCCTAGTAAAAAATAATGTATCCAAACAACCAAAAGGGCTTGGCCCGGCAAACGCTGCTTGCAGCTTTAATTGTTGTTGTTGTTATTATTATAGTCGTGTAAATACTCTTCAAGTTCAGTGCACTGGCAATATTTACATTCAGTAAGAATAGCAAACCATTTTTTTTTCAAATGTATTGGTTGCAATTGTTTTAATTTACAGCAATGAACAAATGTCAATCACCTAGCAATGAAGACACAAAAAGAAACACGCTGAAGTCAAGTAAATGTAATTACAAACTCTGACAGTACAAAAACTGACAGTGTGTTGAGGGAACACCTCTAGGAACAAACAAACACAGGATGAACGCCCAAAATGTAACAAGGCAGGTAGCAGTCTTTAATTGGGCTTGTTAGTACGGTGACGCATTGCTGCCACATATATAACTTTTTTCCACTCAATTATGTCGTAATAACGAGATCTTATGTCGCAATAACGAGATCTTATGTCGTTTTATCTTTTCTCGTAATAACGAGATCTTATGTCGTTAAAACAACATCTTTTTCTCGTAATAACGAGATGCTATGTCGTTAAAACGACATATTTTCTTGACCTTATAAGGTAGTCATACGTGGAGTCATGTACAAAATATGCCTTTATCCACATAAAATGTATAGCCAATCATTTTTTATCACTTCAATGTTCAAAAATCGGAAGCAATAGCAGCCCCCAATGGACATTCATGTTAAAATATCAAATTCTGCACACACCTTATTAATAAACCATACTATCCTACAGAAAAGCAGATGAGCCCGAATATGAACGCAACGCATTTAAGCATTTAACCCTAACCCCCACGTTAAGCGTTTTCCTCCCATAAAGAAAATAAAGGTGTCTTTCGAAGCCGGTGCACAGCAAATCCTTTAACCCTCTGGAGTCTGAGCTGTTTTCTGGGCCCTGGAGGTGTTCTGACATGCTCTGACATTTGTTGTTTTTTCAGTTATTCATAAACATGTTAATGGCAAAGGTGTAAATTCACTCTATAAAGCACAAACACAAATCATATCTGATCAACATGCTTGTAAATCTTTGTGTTTTTAAGAAAATAATGTTTATGCGTGGTTATTTGAAAAAATAAAAATGAAAGTTGCTGAAATAACACCACAAAACATATAGTAAATATGTGTCCACAAGACTTTTGACAAATGGATCTTGTTCCCTAGTGTTTTTTCTTCAAAATTATGTGAAAATCATCCTGCCTTATCGTTTTCATAAAACAATACATTGATTTAAACGTTGTAAAACAGTTTTTTATGTCAGAAGAGGTTTATGCATGGGAGTGGTAATGGCTATAAATATTAATGAGATTCAGACCAGGGTGTGACATAGACACCCCCCCAATGACTTAATGGCCCATCACAGCCTGAACAAAGAAGTAGAGGAGGTTGGTTTTTTTTTATTGTAATTCCTCTATGTGGAGAGGACATAAAAACGCTTTTAAAAAAGCACATTTTACAAACCTACGTTTTGCGCATGTGCTCCTTCACGCACTTTTTCAGTCAGAACACAGCAATGAGAGGAGGACGCGCTGAAAACTGTAATGCTGTTCTCTTCCTTCATAACTTGTACTGAGAAAGTTTGAAGATCCATCCTCAAAGATCCATCAAAAGTAATGATTATGAATATGTAAAATATTGCAATAAGACATTGTAATTGTTTATTAACTTCTGGCAAAGATGAATTTGACGATAGGCTATTGACTCGCGATCTTCAGCAGTAGGCTAGTGAACGCACCGGAGAAATGCACATTTATTAGGCTACATAGTTTTTTGTTTTGGATGGTTTTGTTTAGAACCAGCTTTCTGTAAATATATTTCACATTTTTTAGACATGTGAGGCGAGTAGACTACGGTCTGGTTAATGATGATCTCCAGTTCGAGCCCCTTATGTCGTGATGGCTTTTTGTGTATTAAATTTGTTAATGAAAATAATATTAAAATTAAGATACAATTAATACAAAACGAAATTCGTTTTAAAGAAAGGATTTGTGCTTTCTGTTTTGAGGTCTCTGTGAAAGTTTGAAAGTCTGCTGCTTTCAAAGCGCTCGCGTCCATAATGGAGAACTGTCACATTGTTTTTTCCTCATAAATGCGAACACGTGTCAACTAATGCAAGTAAATTTAAAAGACTTACTCACCCGAAATATTATCCACGGCTGGATCAAGTCGCTCAACGTTCGTTGCTCAAAATACAAACGTTCGTCGACTCTTCAGAGTCCAGCTCTTCTTCTGAGCAAAATTTGAACTCGTGATATTCCAACAGCGCAGGAATGTGAATGAATGAAACTTGCTGGTTTGAAGCATAGAGGTTTGAAGGCATTTCAGGGGGCGTTTACCTCATTTTGCATAGATCACCTCAGCACATTATCTTATGAATAGCGCGCTCTGCGAGTGGGTGTGAACTCATTATCGATAATGAGATGAGACGGGAGAAACTGTGCTTCTATTTAGTTTCATACAGATTACATTGCAGGAGAATATTTGTTTTGAATTTGAATTGTTTTATTTAAAAGTAGAAATTTAAAGCTTTCTTTAGACGCATGTTTCATGGTTGTGTGATAAGTATTAGCTGAGTTTCAGTTCATTTTCCAGACTTGTTTCAGAAAGATTTTTGCGGAGACAGAGTGAGCTGAAAGCGCACCCTGTTTATTTTATTTATTTAAAAATAAAAACAAGGTTTTGATGTTAATGTGAGTGTACACAAAAAAAAGAAGACACTCTATAGTTTATAATCATGTATTTATTTTATTTTTATGACCACAAATTACGGATTTTTTTAAGTTTATGTTGCTGCTATGTGAAAAAAATCCAGCAAAACGCGCCGGCGCGTTTCTCGACCTCAGAGGGTTAAATGTTATTCAATGAAAAATGAAAAACATAAGTAGGCAATAAAATAAACAAATTATTGTGGCATTTATTAGCCCTCAAACAATATTTATTTTAAAGCCTAAACGAATTTGTTTAAAGAAAAACACCAGCGTTGGGCGTTTACTTGGGCTAAGTGTTTCAGCCACCCTTTTCAAACTGGCGCAAGAAAATGCAACATAATTTGATTAGTTAAACATGAAGAGGACTTATCCGTCTGGCATGGCCGCTCGCTCTAACGTTAACCTATAAATGTTCGCTATTATTACGCGCATATGCGAGTGTTTGTGCGGAGTGTGGAGGCGCCGGTGCCATCACTCGCATTTTCCTATCAACAGTGGAAACAACTTAAAATACTCCATCATTTATGGTCATACAGAAAAGAATAATACATCAGTCGCCACTACTTTTATTTGTGTAAACTCACAACAAGAAGAAAACGTGCTTTTGTAAAATAAAATAGAACGAACAGGGCGCGCTTTCATGATCTCCGTGAATTGGAGCGCGTCTCAAAAATAAACTGAAAAACAGTGTATAGACAAGCCTCACAGACATGAGAAATATAGCTATCTATATAAAGCTTATAAAAAATGTCCACCAACGAAAAAAATGCGGTACCATCTGATTATGTAATCCTGTCCGTATGAAAGGCGCATCTAGGTTACATTACAGCGGAGATGTATGGAGATGTTTGCTGGCAGCCTACATTGATTTAGAAAAGACTAGTTTATTAATAAACAGTTAAAATGCTTCGTTATTTTTTTCAAACACATTTATTATCATTAGCCTACTTTTGCCGGTGCTTTGCGGCAAGTTTTATGCATGCGCTTGAGCGCGGAATATAGGCTATAGCCTATGCAGCCAGGATTGAATATAAACGTGTGATTAGTCCTAATTGCTTAAATGAATGACTAGTCTAGACAAGTCTATGGCAACTCTAATCAATACAGTGTGTTATGAATGATCATATCCCAAATTCCCAAATTAAAAAGAATATTAAATACAATATTAAAGAAAATAGAATTTAGCCAGTGTTATCCAGACGTTTATCCACACGTACGTTATCCAGACGTTTACCCAGACGTTTATCCACTCGTACGTTATCCAGGCGTTTATCCAGGCGTATTATCCACACGTACGTTATCCAGGCGTTTATCCACACGTATTATCCACACGTTTATCCACACGTACGTTATCCAGGCATTTATCCAGGCGTATTATCCACACGTACGTTATCCAGGCGTTTATCCACACGTATTATCCACACGTTTATCCACACGTACGTTATCCAGGCGTTTATCCAGGCGTATTATCCACACGTACGTTATCCAGGCGTTTATCCACGCGTATTATCCACACGTTTATCCACACGTACGTTATCCAGGCGTTTATCCACGCGTATTATCCACACGTACGTTATCCAGGCGTTTATCCACGCGTATTATCCACACGTTTATCCACACGTACGTTATCCAGGCGTTTATCCACGCATATTATCCACACGTACGTTATCCAGGCGTTTATCCACGCGTATTATCCACACGTTTATCCACACGTACGTTATCCAGGCGTTTATCCACGCATATTATCCACACGTACGTTATCCACGCGTATTATCCACGCGTATTATCCACACGTACGTTATCCAGGCGTTTATCCACGCGTATTATCCACACGTACGTTATCCAGGCGTTTATCCACGCGTATTAACCACATGTTTATCCACACGTACGTTATCCAGGCGTTTATCCACACGTTTATCCACACGTACGTTATCCAGGCGTTTATCCACGCATATTATCCACGCGTATTATCCACACGTTTATCCACACGTACGTTATCCAGGCGTTTATCCAGGCATATTATCCACACGTACGTTATCCAGGCGTTTATCCACGCGTATTATCCACATGTTTATCCACACGTACGTTATCCAGGCGTTTATCCACGCATATTATCCACACGTACGTTATCCAGGCGTTTATCCACGCGTATTATCCACACGTACGTTATCCAGGCGTTTATCCACGCGTATTATCCACACGTTTATCCACACGTACGTTATCCAGGCGTTTATCCACGCATATTATCCACACGTACGTTATCCAGGCGTTTATCCACGCGTATTATCCACACGTTTATCCACACGTACGTTATCCAGGCGTTTATCCACGCATATTATCCACACGTACGTTATCCACGCGTATTATCCACGCGTATTATCCACATGTTTATCCACACGTACGTTATCCAGGCGTTTATCCACGCATATTATCCACACGTACGTTATCCAGGCGTTTATCCACGCGTATTATCCACACGTACGTTATCCAGGCGTTTATCCACGCGTATTATCCACACGTTTATCCACACGTACGTTATCCAGGCGTTTATCCACGCATATTATCCACACGTACGTTATCCAGGCGTTTATCCACGCGTATTATCCACACGTTTATCCACACGTACGTTATCCAGGCGTTTATCCACGCATATTATCCACACGTACGTTATCCACGCGTATTATCCACGCGTATTATCCACACGTACGTTATCCAGGCGTTTATCCACGCGTATTATCCACACGTACGTTATCCAGGCGTTTATCCACGCGTATTAACCACATGTTTATCCACACGTACGTTATCCAGGCGTTTATCCACACGTTTATCCACACGTACGTTATCCAGGCGTTTATCCACGCATATTATCCACGCGTATTATCCACACGTTTATCCACACGTACGTTATCCAGGCGTTTATCCAGGCATATTATCCACACGTACGTTATCCAGGCGTTTATCCACGCGTATTATCCACATGTTTATCCACACGTACGTTATCCAGGCGTTTATCCACGCATATTATCCACACGTACGTTATCCAGGCGTTTATCCACGCGTATTATCCACACGTTTATCCACACGTACGTTATCCAGGCGTTTATCCACGCGTATTATCCACACGTTTATCCACACGTACGTTATCCAGGCGTTTATCCACGCGTATTATCCACACGTACGTTATCCAGGCGTTTATCCACGCGTATTATCCACACGTTTATCCACGCGTACGTTATCCAGGCGTTTATCCACGCGTATTATCCACACGTTTATCCACGCGTATTATCCACACGTTTATCCACACGTACGTTATCCAGGCGTTTATCCACGCGTATTATCCACACGTACGTTATCCAGGCGTTTATCCACGCGTATTATCCACACGTTTATCCACACGTACGTTATCCAGGCGTTTATCCACGCGTATTATCCACACGTTTATCCACACGTACGTTATCCAGGCGTTTATCCACGCATATTATCCACACGTACGTTATCCAGGCATTTATCCACGCGTATTATCCACACGTTTATCCACACGTACGTTATCCAGGCGTTTATCCACGCATATTATCCACACGTACGTTATACAGGCGTTTATCCACGCGTATTATCCACACGTTTATCCACACGTATGTTATCCAGGCGTTTATCCACGCGTATTATCCACACGTACGTTATGCAGGCGTTTATCCACACGTATTATCCACTCGTTTATCCACACGTACGTTATCCACGCGTATTATCCACACGTACGTTATCCAGGCGTTTATCCACGCGTATTATCCACACGTTTATCCACGCGCACGTTATCCACGCGTATTATCCACACGTATTATCCACACGTTTATCCATACGTACGTTATCCAGGCGTTTATCCACACGTTTATCCACACGTACGTTATCCACACGCAAAGTAATAAAAAATCCTTACACAGCTACGTCGCCGCCACGTCACTGCGCACTTTGAGCGCAGCTCCAACACGTGGCCGTGACGTCTAACGTCTCATATCTTACGTCTGACGCCTGATTACTATGGGATTTTGGCCAGACGACTGGCGAGCGTATACACGTTAGTTCACCTCTCAGTTTGCTTCGCGATCGCCAAAAAGTGCACAAATCACACCTCATAAAAAAGTGCACAAATCACACCTCATAAACGTCTGCACGTCTTAACGTCTATGGAAGGCCAAAAGGGCCAAAACGTGTGAAACTGCCGTGTTAACACGTAAATTATTGGACATTAGCACCACTGGTTTGGTGCTCTTGCTCAGCTTGTAAAAAGCAGTTTTTAATGTGAAAATACATGTTGAAGACGTCTTCTCAGGACATCTTTTCATATTTCTAAAGCGTCTTTTTATTATTATTTGTTAGAGATTAAGATCATTAAGCCTCATGAATCTGAGATTCTGTTTTTCGTATATTTAATCGTATGTTTTTCGTAGTTATATATATATATATATATATATATATATATATATATATATATATTAGGGCTGTCAAAAGATTAATCGCGATTAATCGCATCCAAAATAAAAGTTTGTGTTTAAATGTGTGTATTGTGTGTATTGTGTATAATTAAATTTGTATCTGGAAATACACACA
The DNA here is from genome assembly GCF_964197995.2 of Scardinius erythrophthalmus. Taxonomy (NCBI): domain Eukaryota; kingdom Metazoa; phylum Chordata; class Actinopteri; order Cypriniformes; family Leuciscidae; genus Scardinius; species Scardinius erythrophthalmus. The sequence goes on along the minus strand of NW_028296502.1, from coordinate 204,233 downwards.
CATGCATGTATATTTAAGAAAAATGTGTTATTTATATATATATAAAAAATATATTTATATATAGTATAAATTATATATACATATATACAGTATATGTATGCAAATATTTCTTAAATATATACATGCATGTGTGTGTATTTATATATACAAAATATTTATACACAGTACACACACATATATTATTTAAACACAAACTTTTATTTTGGATGCGATTAATCGCGATTAATCTTTTGACAGCCCTAATATATATATATATATATATATATTTATTTATTTATTTATTAGGGCTGTCAATCGATTAAAATTTTTAATCGCATTTAATCGCACATTTTTTTATTTGTTCTAAATATACCTTAAATTAATACTTTTCAAGTTTGTAATACACTAATCAAAGTGGGCATGGATAAATATAGATGCTTTATGCAAATGTATGTTTATTATTGAAACCATAGTCAATATAGAGCATGAAGACGAGACATGTTTCAAAGGTCATAGATGTTTTTCAAAGAACTTGTTCATGTCTATTAGACACATGTAGAAAGAACAAAGAAATACCAGGTTCCCATTACTTCTCTTTCTTTGCACTGAGCTATTCACTAACACAAACATGTTTAGATTTTTGCATGACAGGGCAGCTCTTCTAAAAATGCTAAATGTACATTTATTATTTATTATTACATTAGTTTGTCTCTCTCTGTGCCCATTTTGATGAAGCTAAATTCCCAACAAAACTGTTTTCATTGGTATATTTTACTGTTTCTGTTGTCAAACAACGGAATGAATATGAAATGGTGACTGAAACGCAGATCGTCTTGTCCTTAAGACATAACCAGCTCTCCGTTCCCAGATGTTAATCTGCACAAAAATCCTGCTAATCGAGCCGTCGTCTGGTGAAATCAAATACATATAAAGACAATATCTGTGCTATGATTTCGGCTATACTTGCATGTAAAAGCAACATAATATCTGTTATCATAATATCAGTGTTTAACTTAATTAAAGCAGAGAGAGAGAGAGAGAGAGAGAGAGAGAGAGAGAGAGAGAGGATTAAGACACTTTTATTTTAACAACAATTATAGACAAACATGTTTGTTCAACACAATATGATGATGATAACAATCACTCATCATCACAACAAATAAATAAATAAAAATAAAAAAAACATTAAAATTTCAACACCAATTCATCTTCATAAACTGTACATAAGACATGGTTTAGCCCCCAAATTTCCATAAAACACTCTAAACGCCCAACCAATTTATAGTACGCATATTCCACTCTGAGACGAGAACCCACTAGGCCCAAAAACATGAAAATTGGATTTACTGCACTTTGTCCTAATATCTTATTTTTTCTAGTTTTCCAGATGGCTAATTTTGCATTACCAAATAGGAAATTGAGTAAAACCAAAACATTCTTTTGCTCAACGGTGTACTTTGGACCAAAGATGAACAACTGAAAAGAAAAAGTTTCACCCAAAGATGTAACCCACTCTGTTAACAATGAAAACAAGTCCATCAACCTTGTACATTGCATGAACAAATGAAAGACAGATTCAGTCTCTACACAAAAAGGACAACCCGCACTAACACTAGGATCAAGATGCACCACATGTCTGTTTGTAGCTATAGATCCGTGTACAATCCTCCACTGGAGGTCACCAGTCCGCTGGTCAATCGGACGTTTGTACAGGATACGCCAACTACCTTTAGGGGAAGAGTCAGTGCCAAAAACCTCTGTCCATTTCGTCGAAAGAACCCCAGTCAAAGAAAGTAAATTAGACACCTTTACACAGGTGACATAAAGGGCTTTCTTTCCCACTGACTCAAATCCATCCATTTGTGGAGTTCTGAATGACAATAGACCTTTCCTCTCTTCCTGCCAGTCCCCCACCGCAGCTCTTACAGTCAGAAAGGGGAAACAATACTCACATCCACTTCTCCATTCATCTATTATAGCTGGATTGTCCAAGAAAGAACGATAGTTAAAATCCAGTTCTCCAATCACCTCTGTGATGAGCTTTTGTAATACTCTTGTTGACTTAACCCCAGCTTTCCTGCCCAAGGATTCCACACTGGTGTGTAGTAAATGCCCCAGCTTCGTGCACCCAGCAGACAGTAGACGCGCACGCAGAAAGGCTGAGGATAAAAGTCTTGAAGGCAGGAAAGAGTTAAGAAACAATGGCTCCTCCAACAGCCACATCCCCGCAGGCGCTTCAGGTGATCTTGAAAATACAAAAACTTTCCAGGCTTCCAGAACAGATTTATAGAAAGGAGTCAGATCTGTAAGCTCAGTCTCTTCTAGCTTCATCAGAAACAAATGCTTATCAAGTCCCATTCCACCAGCTCTTCTCAAAAGTGCCACTGCAGTGTCAAACCAGGCGCTGTCATTGTTGTATAACAGTCTCTGGGCAGCTTGTAAACGAAATGTCATTAGCCTGGACCTGATATCCACCAAACTGTGGCCTCCTTCTGCCATCGGAAGAAACAGTACAGAGGAGCGCACCCAATGTTGTCCGGACCAGAAAAAGTTCACCAACTTTCTTTGTACTTCTTGCACTAATCCAGCCGGTGGTTGTAACACATTAAATCTGTGCCATAATGTGGAAGCAACCAAGTTATTGACAATCAAGACTCTCCCCCTGTAGGATAGCTTGGGTAGCAGCCAAGTCCAGCGAGACAATCGGGTGCATACTTTCTCCATTACACCCTCCCAATTTAACTTCTGAAAGTCGTTTGAACCAAAATGAACTCCCAAAACTTTTAACCCTGCTTTGCCCCAATTAAGCTTCCCTGGCAGTGATGGCAAAACGTGTAAAGGATCTTGACCTGCCCAAAAAGCCTCGCTTTTGTCCCAATTTACCTTTGCTGATGAAGCCTTCTCATATAAATGAAGGACTTCAGACAGAGCAGTAATATCTTGCCCACCGCTAACCAACACAGTCACATCATCAGCATAAGCAGTAATAGAGACATTTGTATTCTGAGTCACATTTGGTATTGAAAACCCACCTAAAGTCTTTCTTAAATTAAAAAGTAGAGGTTCAATAGCAATACTGTACAACAAACCAGACAATGGACAACCTTGCCGTATTCCTCTTTGAACAGAAATTGGTTTACTCAAACCGCCCCCAACTTTTACCATACACGAAGCGCCAGCATAAAGGAGTTGTATCCAATTTAAAAAGCCTTCCCCAAACCCAAAAACTTTAAGTAAGTTGAATAAATAACTGTGATCTACCCGATCAAAAGCTTTTTCCTGATCTAGGGCAACTAATCCAACTCCTAAATTAAATGTTTTACAAATGTCTAGAATGTCTCGTACTAAAAACAAATTATCCATTATTGACCTATTTGGTATGCAATATGTCTGATCTTTATGCACTATTGTGTGTACGTATTTCTTTAACCTATTGGCAAGACATTTTGACAAGATCTTGTATTCCGTGGTCAATAAGGCAACAGGCCTCCAGTTCTTTAACAAAGACAGATCTCCCTTTTTAGGAAGCAAAGAAAGAACGGCACGACGACATGTGACAGGCAAAAATCCATCTTTGAAACATTCACAGAAAACCTCAAAAAGATCAACACCAAGAAGGTCCCAAAAGTGTTTATAGAACTCTGATGTCAACCCATCAACACCAGGGGAGCGCCCCGAGCTGAGCTGTGTGGCAGCAGATGAAAGTTCCTCAACCGTTAAAAAAGAGTCCAAGGCAGTCTTAGAATCAGAGTCCAATTTAGGAAGGCCTTGAAATAACTGCTCAGCACAGTCCAAGTCACAATGTTCTGCAGTATATAAAGAGGAATAAAAGTCCACTGCATGATGACGCATTTCTGCAATGTCAGTGGTGACCCTTCCATCGGGCAGACGGAGGCAGGCCATTTGTTTGTGCTGTGCTACTGAACGTTCCAAGTTAAAAAAATATGAACTTGGGGCATCCATCTCATTTACTGCAATAAACCGAGACCTCACCAAGGCTCCTTTCACCCTTTCATTTAAAAAGGACCCCAACTCACTCTTTTTTTGTTGTAAACAATGAGACAAACCAGGATCATGTCTATCCAACAAATCTTTCTCTATTGAATCTATGGATCTCTCAAGAGTTTGAATAGCTTTCTTTATCATATTTGTGGAATTAACTGTATATTGCAGACAAAACATTTGTATTTGTGTTTTTCCAATTTCCCACCATTGTCTTAAACTTTCAAAAGTATGTTTTTTTTTTTCCAACATTCCCAGAAAACTTTAAAATGTTTACAGAAGTTAACATCTTGTAATAATTTGGCATTAAAGTGCCAATATGAAGATTTCCTTGAAGACTTTGATAACACCAATGACATTAAAACCATATGATGGTCTGAAAACCCCACTGGAAAAATTGAGCACTCAACAACCCGATTACTAGAACATTTAGATATATAGATTCTGTCCAAACGGGCAGCACTCACTCTATCATCAGATACTTTTACCCAAGTATATTGTCTGGCAGTATTATGTTTAATCCTCCACATATCTAATAGTTCAGCTTCTTTTACTATTTTAGACAGGTAAATGGAAGATTGCATATGAGGTTCCTCAGAACTTCGATCAATGGTAAAATTTTCTGTGCAATTCCAGTCTCCCCCAACTATCACATTATCATTATTGTGACACTGTTTCAATATTCCACTTAAAATCTTAAAAAACGTGATTCTCTCATGTCCCACATTCGGTACATACACATTTATGAAACAAAAAAGAAAACCTTCAATTTCAGCCTTCACTAAGACAAGACGACCTTTTATAACTTCTTCAGAGCTTAAAATATTAACTCTAGTTTCTGGAGAAAAAAGAATTGCCACACCTGCACTAAAATTTGTCCCATGACTAAGTATCTGTTGCCCCTTCCAGCACATTTTCCAATCGGCTTCATTATCTACATCACTATGAGTTTCCTGAAGTAATACAACATTTAATCTCTTTATCTGTATACTTTCTAATAACAAATCACGTTTATGTCTATCTCTACCACCATTAACATTAATGGAGCCCACCCTCAAATTATCCATACATGTATTTAAGAGGAGGAAAGACAGACATAACAGAAAAAGAAAGAAGGAGAAGCAACCCATGTGATGCATTCCTGATCAGTTTAAGAACTTTTTTTTCCTTTCTTACATTTTCTTATCACTGTAAGATGCTTCTTTAGTCGAAAACGCTTCTTTTCACTCAGAATATCAAAACCAACTGCTTTTTGAAGAACTGTAACAGACCTAACAAACTTCTCAATGTCTGGGAAAAAGTCTTTAACATTCACCTGTTTGCCAAAAGTATCATCCAAGAAGTGATTTATTTCCTCAAGGGGATATAAGGAAATTTCCTTTTGAAGATCTCCCTGTGAGCCCTCAATGTCAATTGAATCTGTCTCATCAGACATGGCATCAATACTATCATTACCTATACAAGTTAATAACCCACTCGGATTAATTTCATCAGATTCCTCACCATTATAGTTACTTTGCTCAACGTTGCTGATACCTGGTACAATAACACAAGTTCCAGCTACGGCGTTCTCGGCATTCCCGCTACGAGTAACGTCACTAGCGCTGCACTCAGCTGACTGTATTGGCACCGCAGACACTGGCTCAGAGATGACACGCGCTACTGTACCAGTATCTGACTGTAACCCAGAAGGACCTGCGATTTCATTGTCAACTGAGATGATCACAGCATCAACCTCCCCCTCTGAAACTATTTGTTTCGCTCCTCCGTGCTCTTTGCGTGGACACGCAATCCGCTTATGCCCTATGTCACCACAATCAAAACATCGCAAGTTGCCAGTAGTTGCATAAACCATATAAGATCTCCCTTCATGCTTAACACGGAAAGAAACATCCAAAGTATTTTCTGGAGAGTCCAAAAACATATACACTTGTCTTCTAAAAGACTGAACATGTTTTAAAGACGGATGTTTACAACCTAAAGAAATCGTTCTGAACTCGCTAGCAAACTTACCGAATCTCACTAATTCACATTCCAACGCCTCATTAGAAATGAAAGGCGGAATATTTGAAATAATGATTTTACTAGAAGGTGCATAAAGCGGAGTAACCTGCACAAGATTATCACGTATGACAATACCATTTTCAATCAACCTACAAGCAGTATTTTTCTCTTTTACAAATACAACAACCGCTTTATTCATTCGGGAGGCATAAATAATACTTTCAAAGCCTACCTCATCTCCCACTGCCACGAGAACGTCCTCTACCATAACACCGTCATCAGGTACACACCGCACACCATGCTGCAAAGATAGAGATGGCGTCTCCTGAGACGCCATCCTATCGCGCAACTTAGTTGCGCTCAAAAATTAACCGCTTACCAAAAAACAAACAAACTGTCAGAACATGCAAAAAAGGAAAAAAAAAAAAAAAAAGTGAAAAAAAAAAAGTGAAAAAGAAAAAAGAAAAGACAAGAAAAAAAGGAGGGAAAAAAAGAAAGAAAAAAAAGGGTTTTGCAGGTCAGTTCTCACTCAACACCTCACCCCAAAAACTCCCAACACGCAGAGAGAGAGAGAGAAGAGAGAGAGAGAGAGAGAGAGAGAGAGAAGTGTGCGCGCGTGCTGTGAGACCGGTAGATTCTCAGAAACTAAATAAGGTTTGGCCGCTTTGTTGAAGGGAAACAATCACTAAAGGGGTCTGCAATGTCGCTAAGTTAGCAACACTGTGTATCTCCAACTAGGGGTTGGGCCACGGGTCAAACAAAAAATATGCGCTGCGTTAATCGCGCGTTAAAAAAATTAGTGCCGTTAATATGATTTTGCGTTAACGCGTTATCAATCGATTAAAAATTTTTAATCACATGATTGTCATGAGTTAACTCGCGATTAATCACATTTAATTGCTCATTTTTTATTTGTTCTAAATGTACCTTAAATTAGGCTAATACTTTTCAAGTTTGTAATACTCTAATCAACATGGGCATGGATAAATATGGATGCTTTATGCAAATGTATGTTTATTATTGAAACCATAGTCAACATAGAGCATGAAGACGAGAAAGTTGCACCCCTGGGGGGCAGGAGCATCCCAAAGTTGCCCCATTGACTTACTATGGGGAAGGAACGTCCCATGAAACACACATGCTTTTCCTACTATGGTAAATTGCATAGGGACTTTGTATTGAACGTAGCTCTGGATCACAGTGTCATAGAGACAAGGAGGAGGGCTCATTTTACTCAGACGACCAATCAGTCTCATTGTGAAGCTATCAAGCCACGCCCTAGCAACTATTTAGAGCCCCTTAGCAACAAGTTCCATAGACTTCCATTGAAAGAGTTCAAAGAGATATCTCCAGACTGAATTGTCATAGAAACATGGGGGTGGTCTCATTTGACTTGGGGCAGCAAACAGCCAATCATGAATCACCTCAACACTTCCAAGCCCCTCCCTAGCAACCATTGTCGAGCACCTTAGCAACCAAAATCCAAAGAGGGATATCTTCCATTCTGAATGTCACAGAGGCATGGGAGTTGGTTTGTATCATTCATAGTGTCAAGAAGCCTTTGGAGTTTCATAATTGGCAGCTGCCAAGCCACTCCATAGCAACCAAACAGAGTACCCTAGCAACCAAAATTCAAAGAGGGATATCTTCCATTCTGAATGTCACAGAGAAATGGGAGTACCAACTCATTTCAACCAAACAGAGTACCCTAGCAACTAGGGCTGGACGATTTTGGCTAAAATCATAATCGCAATTAATCGAACAAGTTACCTCGATTACGATTATTGAACGATTAATATTATTTTTAATTTTTTTTCTCATGTCACTGGCAAGGCTTATACTGTAAATATGTTCATGGTTATTTTTTCTAATGAAAGAGTGCATAATCCTATCTTTGTGATTCTAAAATAAGGAAACACACAGATAGCTATTAATGCTTATTTATTAAATATTTCAAACAACTGAATCAAACAAAGCATACAATGCTTGAAATAAAAACGTCTTATAAAAAAGTAATTTAAGTTTTAATGTAAAAAGAAACTTTCCTAAAAATGTAGAAAATAAAGAACTTTTAAAAATAGTTCTTTTTGTAAACAAAATAAATTATTGTAAATATTGCCATGCCATCTTAAAAGTAAAATATAACTTGTATCTCTTGTAAACAAAATAAATTATATTTGGTAATGTGATTGTACGGTGACGCATTGCTGCCACATACATTATTATTTTTCGTAATAACGAGATCTTATGTCGTTTTAACGACATCTTTTATCGTAATAACGAGATCTTATGTCGTTTTAACGACATCTTTTATCGTAATAACGAGATCTTATGTCGTTTTAACGACATCTTTTCTTGTAATAACGAGATCTTATGTTGTTAAAACTGCATCTTTTCTCGTAATAACGAGATCTTATGTAGTTAAAACGACATATTTTTCTCGTAATAACAAGATGTTATGTCGTTAAAACGGCATCTTTTTGCCCTTATAAGGACATGTGTAGTCATGTACAAAATATGCCTTTATCCAAATAAAATTGACAGCCTATCGCGCCTTTATCACACGTTCAAAAAGCTTAAGCAAATAGTAGCAGCCCCCAATCAGGCAAAATTAATCAATGAGGCCCTTTTTTGAAAATATATTTTATTTAGGCTTTTTTATATTTTATATATGTTTTTTTTTAATATGATATATTATATAGGCCTAATAAGATTTTATTTTTGTTAATAGGCAATCTTCATAACCTAGAGATAGAATTAAACAAAAAGTAGTCAAAACACATCTAACAGAACATAGCCTATAAGTTGTTTATTTTTTACAACATTGTGTTCTTATTTTGTTTAATTATCGAAATGTCAATCTTCGTCTTTATAACAGAAGATACAATACAATACAAAAATCTTCAAGATGCATAACGGATTGTCACCTTATAAACAGTGCTTTTTTAATGGAATAATACACCCTTATAATAAAGAAAAAGCTTCAGTGATAAAGAATATGAACGCAATGCATTTAACATTATGCATTATACATTAAGCGTTTTCCTTCCATAGAAACCCTTTATTATAAAGAAAATAGGTGGCTCTTAACGTGTCTTTCTTTGGGAGGATGGAATTGCGGTGCACATCAAATATTCAATGCATTCAATGCAAATATTCAAAGGTATTCAATGCAAAACAAAAATTTTAAATACAAGTAGACAATAAAATAAACAAATTATTGTGGCATTAATTATCCCATAAACAAAATTTATTTTAAAGCCTAAACGAATTTGTTTAAAGAAAAACACCAGCGTTGGGCGTTTATCTGTAGGCTAAGTGTTTCAGCGGCCCTTTTCAAACTGGCGCAATAAAATACAACATAATTTGATTAGTTAAACATGAAGAGGATTATCCGTCTGGCATGGCCGCTCGCTCTAACGTTAACCTATAAATGTTTGCTATTATTAAGCGCATTTCCAAGTGTTTGTGGGGTGTGTGAAGCGCGCACATGGATGGAGGCGCCGCTGCCATCACTCGCATTTTCCTATCAACAGTGGAAACAACTTAAAATACTCCATCATTTCTGGTCATATACAGAAAATAATAATACATCAGTCGCAACTACTTTTATTTGTGTAAACTCACAACAACAAGAAAACGTTGTGCTTTTGTAAAATAAAAGAAAACGAACATGGCGCGCTTTCATGATCTCTGTGAATTGGAGCGCGCCTCAAATATGAACTGAAAAACAGTGGACAAGCCTCACAGACATGAGAAATATAACTATAAAGTTTATAAAAAAAATGTCCACCAACGAAAAAAAATCCAATCGAAAGCAAATACGGTACCATGATTATGTAATCCTGTCCGCATCTACATTACAGTGGATATGAATGGAGATCTGTATGCAGGCAGCCTACACTGATTTAGAAAAGACTAGTTCATTAATAAACAATTAAAATGCTTTGTTATTTTTTTCAGATGGGCTACATTTATTATATCATTAGCCTACTTTTTCCGGCGCTTTGCGGCAAGTTTTATGCATGCGCTTGAGTGCGGAATATAGGCTATAGCCTACATGCACCCAGCATTGAATATAAACGTGCGATTAGTCCTAATTGCTTAAATGAATGACTACTAGTCTAGAAAAATCCTTAAGTCTATAGCAATTCTAATCAATAGCCTACATTTAATATCTGACATTATTTCATTAGTAATTAGTATCCAGCTGTTCACATTCGAGTTAGCATAATTAATGAACTAATAAAATAATAAAATAAAATTTAAATTAAGATACTATCCATATATTTATAAAGCATTGCTTATTCCACCACACAAAGGACTGTTTATAAGGTTTATAAGGCTGTATCTAGAAGATTTTTGTATTGTATTGTATCTTCTGTATAAAGACGAAGATTGACATTTCGTGAATTAAACAAAATAAGAACACAAAGTTGTAAAATTTTCTGTTAGATGTGTTTTGACTACTTTTTGGTTAATTATAGGGTAATGAATGAAGATATAGCCTATTAACAAAAATAAATCTTATAATATATTAGATTAAAAAAACGTATAGGCCTATTTAAAATATATTTTCAAAAAGGGCCTTTTTGATAAATTTTACATGATTGGGGGCTGCGACTCTTTGCTTAAGCTTTTTGAACGTTTGATAAAGGTGTCAATTTTATTTGGATAAAGGCATATTTGTACATGACTACACATGTCCTTATAAGGGCAAAAAAAGGATGTCGTTTTAACGACATAACATCTCGTTATTACGAGAAAAAAGATGACGTTTTAAACGACATAAGATCTCGTTATTACGAGAAAAGATGTTGTTAAAACGACATAAGATCTTGTTATTACGAGAAAAGATGTCGTTAAAATGACATAAGATCTCGTTATTACGAGAAAAAGATGTCGTTTTAACGACATAAGATCTCGTTATTACGAGAAAAGATGTTGTTAAAACGACATAAGATCTCGTTATTACGAGAAAAGATGTCGTTAAAATGACATAAGATCTCGTTATTACGAGAAAAGATGTTGTTAAAACGACATAAGATCTCGTTATTACAAGAAAAAGATGTCGTTTTAACGACATAAGATCTCGTTATTACGAGAAAAGATGTTGTTAAAACGACATAAGATCTCGTTATTACGAGAAAAGATGTCGTTAAAATGACATAAGATCTCGTTATTACGACATAATTGAGGGGAAAAATAATATGTATGTGGCAGCAATGCGTCACCGTATGATTGTGCTCCAAGTGTTAAAGGGGTGGTAAAACACCTTTTTTCGAAGGCTTGATTGTGTTTGTGGGGTGCACTGTCATATGTGTTCATGCTTCGTTTTAAAAAATTCGCATTATTTTTCACATATTTAACCATTATTCTACACTGCTCTGTCCCTCCTTGTAAAAACGGTCGGATGATTTCCTGGTTCTATGAAGCCCCGCCCTCAAAAATACGCAATGGGCTCAGATTGGTTAGCTGGCCCAGTGTGTTGTGATTCGCTACTACCACAACAACTCTTTTTCAAAGCAACATAAAATGGCCTCGCCCCCTTTATGTATTGTGTTCCCAGAGGAGGGGTTTATGTAAATATTGGGTTTAGTGATGTCAGCAAGCCCACAGGAATGTCGTGTAGTCCTTATCAGCCGTTTCTGTAGTTTCTTAGAAATTGATTTCTTTAAAAGCAAATATCTCCCTTTGCTTTAAACTTTGAACGTTGTAACTTTGCAGATGTTGTTTATGCTCAAACAGCAACATTACACACTAACTAAAGTTAGAAAAGTGAAATCGTGTTTTACCACCCCTTTAAAACAGGTATTACCTTTGGACGCTATAACAGTATTTCTGCAGTGTTTGCAATTGACTTGAGTTTGTTCGGTGTCGTCTTTATTGAAGCCAAAATGTGTCCAAACGACGCACACTGCGTGTTTCTTTGGTACAAGCGGCTCCGGCTGTTGCTGACTCTAGGTTTGTTCGACTTGAACCGGCGCTGCACAGACCGATCGGTGAATGACATCAAAGTACCGCGAGAGCGAATAGAAAGTAGCTCCTTCTGCTTTTGAATTGCTCTCGCGGCTCTTTGATGTCATAAACCGATCGGTCTGTGCAGCGCCGGTTCAAGTCGAACAAACCTTCTGTGTTTGAGTTCTACTGCATGTTGCTTCAGTGTCGCAGACTGGACGGGGCGGAGTCACGTGACTACACACGCGGTAATATGTAACACAGTGGGCGGAAATATTAATAGGATTAAAAAAACGAAATAACCGACTTCGTAAAATTACGTCGGTTATAGGCTCTGAATTTCGGTTTCGATTACTTTTCGATTAATCATCCAGCCCCACTAGCAACCGTTTAGAAAGACCTATATCTCTGCGTCAGAACGTCGTATAGAGATGTGAGTTGGATTATATCATTCATATAGCAACCGTTTAGCAAAATGTATATCTCTGCATCAAAACATAGTATAGAGATGGGACTTGGCTCTTTTGACTAAATCATGGTAAACTATTGGTAAATCATCCTAGAATCATGAATCATGATGATAGCATGAATCATACTAAAACATGGTAAATCATGGTATACTATAGTAAATCATAGTAAACTATGGTAAATCGTGGTAAATCATGGTAAACTATGGTAAATCATGCTAGAATCATAGTAAATCATACTTGAACATGGTAAATCATGGTATACTATGTTAAATCATGGTAAACTATGATAAATCATGCTAGAATCAGTAAATCATACTTGAACATGGTAAACTATGGTAAATTGTGGTAAATCATAGCAACGTGGTAAAACAAGCTAGCATCATGCTAGCTACATGCTAATCATGCTAACCTGATGCTAGCATGATGCTAATAATGCTAGCATGATGCTAGCAACATGCTAATAATGCTAGCATGATACTAGCTACATGTTAATCATGCTAGCTTCTTGCTACAAACATGCTAGCAAACATGCTATTCATGTTAGCATCTTGTTAAAAAATGTTTGCATCATGCTCATAATGCTAGCTACATTCACGTTAGCTTTTGCTAAAAACATGCTAGCACTATGCTAGCAACATGCTAATCATATTAGCATCATGCTAGCAACATGCTAGCATTATGTTAGTCACTGTAATGCTAGCATGATGCTAATTTTGTTATAATCTTGCTAAAAACTAGCTAAACGCACTTTAGCAACCAAATGGTGAGTTTTGCCACTGCAAGCACCACTTCACATTTTCTTCAGGAAATGTACATTCTAGTTTATATTACAACACACACACTACACTTTACACATTATACTACATTACACACAGAAACATACACACACACACACACACACACACACACACATGCCATATGTCATAATAATAATCTAAAACAAGAGTGGCTTGAATTATTAATACTTGAAATGAGACAGAACTCCTGCCGTAATCTATCTATCTATCTAGTTTCCTGCAAGTTACGCTAGTCAATGTCGTTGGCTTATGATGGCTGATGAGGTATGCTCAGCATAGTGCTTGCGTCACTCTATCATGAATAATTCAAATAAAATAAAGGTGTTGTGTCACGTCGACACTGCCTGTCGTAACTGTTTGTACTCATTCTCATGACTATTATGATGATGCACACCTTCGTTGTATTGTATTTATTCATGAGATTGTGAACTAGCGCTTACCTAATGGATGCGATGAACCTACGTCACCTGGCATCTTCAGTTGGGTGCGCGCCCGTGATGCGCATCGTATAGTAAATACAGAGACGTGAAAACAAACAGCACGAAACATAGATCGGTTTTAATAAACACTGTTAAACTTATTACGTTGAAAATAGTTTTTTTTTTACTTTATTTAAGTTTGTCATGAGTTGGTTGCTTCGCGATTAGCGCGACAGCCTGCCTCAATAAATCAAAATACCGTTGCAGTTGGAATCAATAAGATTTGATGTTGTTTCAGAGTTATGAATTATCTTCAGCTTTGAATTCAGCCCCCATCTCTATTAACAGAGAGTTATAGCTGTTACATTTGGCTAAGTGAATGTCTTAAACCATTTCTCATTTTTTCCCCAGAGATGACATTTGGTAGCCTATTTACAAGATAATTAAATAATAGATATCAATTAGCCTATGTTAAGAAAATAATTTAAGTCCTTAAAAGAAAAATGAGGATGGCACAACTAATCAAATAAAATGATGACAAAATGACAAAAAAATTGAAATTGGATGCAGTTATTATAAACTTCATTAAACTGAATAACACAATAAATAAGTAAAGATAGATAGACAGACATACCCTTACAAAAATAGGCAAAAATAGGCTACTAACCCATAGTAAAATAATAATAAATTGGTCTTCTGTGGTGGCCGACAGTGCGGTGAGGGTGAGAGTGCGCGCGCGACCGGGGCGGTCTCTCTCTCTCTCTCTCTCTCTCTCTCTCTCTCTCTCTCTCTCTCTCGGGCTTCCGGTTTCCGTTGGTGTGAGTGAGTGAGTGGTTGATTGAGTGAGTGGATGTGGATGGAGAGCTAGTGTGTATGCTTTTTTTGTGGGACATTGCTGTGGTGATCTTTTTCCCCTCACGTGTATAATAAAGGTAAGACTTCATTTACTTTTTGAATTGGGCGGAAAATAGTTGTAAAAACAATTGGTTGAATCTTCGCGGGTATGGCGTCCTCTGTGACGCCGCCGCTGTCCATTGGACACGGGGTTCGGTTTGTCACTGATCCCGGTGTTACGATGGAAGAGGCTCTGCTTGCAGTTGGCGAACAGGTTGGTTTTGATAATATATCTCACGCGTCTCGAATGAACAAAGCTGCAGTTGTTTTTTTGAAAGACGAACGCTTGGTTCATAATTTGATTGAAAGCGGGGTATTTATCAATGATTTATTTGTTCAAGTTTCGCCGTTATCAGTGCCGTCGACTAGAGTAGTTGTCTCAGGTGTACCGCCTTTCATTCCGAACGAGCTGATTGAGCAAGAATTGCGTAGGTTTGGAAAATTTGCAAGCGGTTTAAGGACGGTGACGCTAGGGTGTAAAGATGCGCGTTTAAAACATGTTATCTCACTTCGTAGGCAAGTGTTCATGTTCCTAGATTCTCCAACACAGTCTCTGGATGTATCTTTTAAGATAAAGTATGGAGGAGGTTATTATACTGTGTATGCAAATTCAGGGAGCATGAAATGCTTTGAATGTGGTGATGTGGGACATAAGCGTCTTGCTTGTCCGCATAGAGTACAAGCTGAACGCGCAGATAATAATATTGAACAAACGCATGAAGTTGATCAGCAAGTTGTTTCACCCTCTACTAGTAGTATGTCTACTGCTCAGGGAGATCGAATGCATAGTGTAATAAATGAGAATATTGAGGCAAATCGAGATGATAAGGGAGATGATGTATCTTTGGAGCAATCAATTTCTGGTAAGAGCGCTGTGGTAATTTCAAAAAATGGAGAAATTACAGGGGAACAAGTCAGTGAAATTGAAGCCACGGGTGAAAGTGTGCCTATTGAAGAGATTGCTCTTGCTGCATCTTTGTTGAACGTTGGGAGTCAGGTGGAAAGTGATGCAGAAGAGATGGAACAGGAGGAGTCAGAGGGCGAAGGATTTGATGGGTCAGGTAGAGCGAAAGATTTGTACTCCTTGGAGGAAATTAATAATTTCCTGGATAAAACGTTTGGACAGTCAGTCAAGGTTGATGAGCATTTTGATGACACAGAAAAATTCATAAGGTCTGTGGCAATATTACAAAAGATGGTTGGTTTTGAGTTGTTGGATGAACGGAAACGTTATAGGTTGAGGAAACATGTCACGGGACTTAAAAAGTTTTCGAAGTCAAACAAAACTAGAAAAGGTAAAAAAGCTCTAGTAAAAAGTAAGTGATGTCAGCCTCGTTCATGTTGCACTTTTTGTATAGTTTTTTTCTCTGTCTGTCCCTCTTTTTCTTTTTTTCTATGGGGAGTTTAAGAGTGGGCTCTTTAAACATAAATGGTGGGAGAGATAGACAGAAGCGAGAAATGGTTAAGGAGGTTCAAAAAATAAATAAATTAGACGTAATCTTTTTACAAGAAACCCATAGTATAACGAAAGATGAAGTTGATTGGGGATTGTCTTGGGGTGGTCAAATTTTTCTAAATCATGGGAGTAATGTGAGTGGAGGGGTAGCAATACTTTTTTCTAGTAACTCAAAAATTCATGTTTTAAGTTCCTGTGATTTAGTTAGAGGTCGAGGTCAAATGGTTAGAGCCAACATAGAGGGTTCAATCTATTGTTTTATTAATATTTATGCCCCTAATATTGGGACTGAAAGAATAGATTTTTTTAATAATATAAAGAAAGACCTTGAGTTAAATGATTTTGACTATCTAATTCTAGGTGGGGATTGGAACTGTACTGTTGATTTTAATAATGATAGGCTTAGTGAGGAGCCACATTTGCAGTCTAGCAGGAATTTAAAAAGTTTATTGGTTCAGTTTGACCTAATAGATGCATGGAGAATTAAGTTTCCCAATGAAAGGCAATATACATGGGTCAAAATCTCAGAGGGAAGAGTGAGTGCAGCAAGGTTGGATAGATTTTATTTGTCACAAGGACTTCGATCAAAATTAACCGATAGCGTAATTAGACCAGTTGGGTTTTCTGATCATCACCTTATTACTGTGACTTTTTTTTTGAAACAAGAGCTTAGTAGATCTCAATGGCTTTTTAATAATAAATTGCTTCAAGATGAAACTTTTTGTAGGAATTTTAAAATTCTTTGGCAGAAGTGGAAAGAAAAGAAAAATTCTTTTGAGTCTTTAAATAAGTGGTGGGAAGTTGGAAAGGCCCAAATTCGAATTTTCTGTCAACAATATACTTCTTTTTCTTCTGTTGTGTTGAAAGGCCCAAATTCGAATTTTCTGTCAACAATATACTTCTTTTTCTTCTGTTGTGTTAAAACAGGCCATAAAGGAGGTTGAGGAGACCATAAGAAAGATCGAAAATGGCCTTTTAAATGGTGGGGAGGCTGAAAGCAATGACACGTTGAAAGCTAAAAGAGTGGAGCTGAGTTCCTTGCTGCAAGAGAAAGTTAAAGGGGCCCTTGTGAGGTCAAGATACATTCAATTAAAAGACATGGATGCCTCAAGCACTTTTTTCTTTGATTTGGAAAAAAGCCGTGTGAAAGATCAGCGTATGACATGTCTGAGATGTCCAGATGGGCATGTAACAACAGATGGAGGTGAAATGAGAAGATGCGCCACTGTGTTTTATACAGAGTTGTATGGCAAAGAGCATTGTGATGAAGAATGTGTACATGAACTCTTAGAAGGTCTGCCTAAGCTTAGTAGAACTGAACAAACTGAGCTGGATAAAGGAATAAGCTTGGAGGAACTTACCATAGCTGTCAATCAGCTGACCTCAGGGCGCTCACCGGGAATAGACGGACTCAGCATAGACTTTTTTCAGCACTTCTGGGGGACTATAGGATCTGATGTTCATGAGGTCCTGATGAGCTCTTTCGAACAAAGCTTGCTTCCAACATCTTGTAGAAGAGCCGTTTTAACATTACTTCCTAAAAAAGGAGATTTATCTCACCTAAAGAACTGGAGGCCTGTTGCGCTTTTGTGTACTGAATACAAAGTACTTTCTAGAGCTCTGTCCAATAGGCTGAAGCCTTATATTGGCTTACTTGTGCATATGGATCAGACCTATTGTATCCCAGATCGGACTATAATGGACAATTTATTTTTAATAAGAGATGTATTGGATGTGTGCAAGGTGTATGATCAAAATGTTGGACTTTTATCCCTGGATCAAGAGAAAGCTTTTGACAGGATTGATCACAGGTTTTTGTTTTCTGTTTTAAAAGCTTTTGGTTTCGGAGAGAGATTTATAGGCTGGATAAGTCTCCTTTATAACGGAGCATCATGTATGGTCAAAGTGGGGAGGGGACTTAGTAGACCAATACCAGTGGAAAGAGGAATAAGGCAAGGTTGTCCTATTTCAGGACAACTGTATTCACTGGCTATTGAACCCCTTTTATGTTTGTTAAGGAATAACTTGAATGGACTGAGGTTACCAAACTGTGAGTTCGACTCCCCTTTAGTGGTGTCAGCATATGCTGATGACATTAATATATTTATAAAAAATGATGATGATATAGGGTAAACGTACCTATTAAGCTCAAGTACCCATTAAGCACACTACCATCTTGGAGCTCAGATTATAAAAAGAAACAGCAATGTATTATCCTATTTGATGTATTAACCAATTGATGTGTTTGTTACTATATACCTCCTGTAATTTTAAACCAATCAGACCATTGCACACTGAGATATGTGTGTCCATGTGTTCACACTGTCTGGCGGCTATTTTCAAAGCTGTCTGAAAACTTTCACCAGAAGAGGAGCCCCTCAAATGTGCATTTTTTATATGTTTAAGCCTTTATTTTGAAGAAGTACATCATCTTATTGCAAAATTAAGAGATTAATGTTTAGACTTTTGCATATTATAACCTGGAACCTGGATGTGGGAAATAATTACAGTTAGATCTAAAAGATAGTTTTAGCAACATAGCCCAGATGCTACGAACATAGCTAGCTTACTAGCTGTATAAGATTGTGTGCTACATTAATATATTACTTCACAGGAATTAATGGCTTGTACTTTTAAATCCATAATATTATAATTTTACATTTTATTGATAGTCTGTGGTTTTAAACTGCTGTAATTTTTAAAGAATTCATATTATTGTTAGGTGAGCTTAAAGGGTGCACTACTATGACAATCACACAGCTTCAGTGTGACATCAATTAGAAAAAGCATAATTTCATAGATATTTTCTATAATAGTTGTTCATATTAAAATTGGTATAAACTTAATACATTACCTAGATTATTAATTTAGCTAAATATTTTCCTTTAAATTTTAATTTAATATTTATTAATTAAAAAATGTTTTTGCTCCAATTAAGCACAGTGTGTGCTCCCTTTAAGCTCACCCACATTAAACGTCTATGTAAATACTTAATAATCAGAATTTAAATATTAACTGATGGTTGTCACTATGTTAATCTTCAAAAAAATGATTAATAAACTTATTTTCACAGTCTTAAGATGACAAAAGCTAGACGAAACTATAGTGTATGCCCAAAGATGAAAGAGGCATGTCATACAAAGAAGGAGCCATCAGAAACCTGTCGTATCTGTCCAAGAAGTTTGGAGTAGACAGGAAAGCTCTGACCCAGAGAGTTAAAGGGATACTCCACTTTTTTTGGAAATAAGCTCATTTTAAATCTCCCCCAGAGTTAAACAGTTGAGTTTTACCGTTTTCGAATCCATTCAGCCTATCTCCGGGTCTGGCGGTACCACTTTTAGCATAGCTTAGCATAATGAATTGAACCGGACAAGACCATTAGCATCTCTCTCAAAAAAATGACCAAAGAGTTTCGATATTTTTCCTATTTAAAACTCGACTCTTCTGTAGTTACATCCTGTACTAAGACCGACGGAAAATGAAAAGGTGCGATTTTGAGAGTATAGTTCCTAGCCATATCAGCCTAGAAAATTGAAACTTTACATTTTCCGTCGGTCTTATTACACAATGTAACTACAGAAGAGTCGAGTTTTAAATAGGAAAAATATCGAAACTCTTTGGTCATTTTTTTGAGAGAGATGCTAATGGTCTTGTCCGGTTCAATTCATTATGCTAAGCTATGCTAAAAGTGGGACCCCCAGACCCGGAGATCGGCTGAAAGGATTCGAAAACGGTAAAACTCAACTGTTTAACTCTGGGGGAGTTGTAAAATGAGCCTATTTCCAAAAAAAGTGGAGTATCCCTTTAAGGAGCACATTGGTTTGTTTTGTTATTTGATTTTTCAATATGGGTTACACATAGCTGAACGTGGACTAGTCTAGATGTTGCAATGAGTTTGAATGACACGTCACTATGAATAGGATAGGCTACCTGATCAAATTGAATGCCTTGTTGCTTGATTTTAGTGTTCTGTTTTTTTGTGATTGACTCTGTACCTTCAAATAAAACTTTTTTCAATTATTCCTTAAAAAGGTTGTTTAAAATAAACAAGAATTTTTAATAAAACTTGTTGTGAGCTTATTGGGAACAGGGGTGTGCTTAAAGGGTACAAAACGTACCCATTAAGCACAGCCAGACTTTTTATATTTAATGATGTACATCTTAATTGAAATACTTTTGTCATTTAAAATAAAATGAAATATTATAGTGTGAGAGATTAATATTTTATTTTAAAATAACTTCTTGTACTAAAACCAATATCTTGTGCACTAAAAATGTCTCAATGTAGATTTTGGTGAGCTTAATAGGTACGTTTACCCTATGTACAATAGTAAAAGCTTTGGAGTGTTATGAGAAGGCTTCCTCGTCAAAAGTCAACTGGGATAAAAGTGAAACTTTACAAGTGGGAAAGTGGGAAGATGAAAAACTACCTTGTTTACCTGGAGGTTTAAAGTGGGGGGAAAATGGATTAAAAGTGTTGGGTATTTTTTTTGGCACACAGCAATATCAAGAAAAGAACTGGGAGGGAATAATGGAGAAGGTGTGTGCAAAAATGTCCAGGTGGAAGTGGTTACTGCCACAGATGTCATACAGAGGACGTGTTTTAGTAACAAATAACTTGATTGCATCCATGTTATGGCATAAATTCATGGTGTTAAATCCACCTAAAGCACTGATTGAAAGCTTACAGAGGAAAATTGTAGATTTTTTTTGGTCAGGCTGTCATTGGGTCAGAGCTGCAGCCCTTTATCTTCCTCTTTGTGAGGGGGGTCAGGGACTTGTTGACTTATCTTCACGGATCGCGACCTTTAGATTAAAGTCAGCACAGAGATATTTATATGGGAATGGGTTGAGGTGGCATGGAACTGCAAAGTTGCTTCTACAGAAGGCAGGGAGGTTGGGATACAGTAAGCAATTTTTTCTGATAAAAACTGAAGAAGTAGATTTTGGAGATTTAACATCTTTCTATGAATCAGTTTTACATGCTTGGCAGATTTTGAAGTTCTCAAGAGATTTAACTGCGATGCCTGGAATGTGGCTCTTTGAAGAGCCTCTTTTTTTTAATGATTTTATTTGCGTAAAGTCATTAAAGTCTGCCAGTCTACGTTTAGCACTGAGAGAGGCAGGATGCACAAAGCTAGGTCATCTCTTTAGAGCGCTCATCCCTGGTTGAACTGGGTAGGTTGGCCAATATAAGATCTGAGAGATTGATTAAAAAAATAGTGGACGAGGTCTGTGAGTCATTGCCACAGTCACTGAAAGCTTTTGCCAGTGATAGTGATGTGTTGGGTCAGTGGGAGGATGGGTGTGAATATGGTTTCCCCAACCTTGATGTAGCTCTAACAGTGGAAGAGGGGCTTGGCATAGAGAATAGTTTTCTGTCTTTTTCAAATGTACAGCTGGGGTCATTTGAGGAGCTGGGCAAGGAAAGAATGTATATTCTGTGTGTGAAAATGCTCCATATGAGATCTTTGGAGGGAATGAAACCATCAAGGTGGTTTGATTTTTTTGGGCCAGAGCAGTCTGTGACAGGCTGTTGGAGATCTCTGTATAAGTTACCAATCGATAAACGAACAGGAGATCTCCAATGGAGGATAATACATGGGGCCATAGCCACCAACAAACATGTGACACATCTAGACCCCATTCAAGGGGTGGAATGTCCCTTTTGCACCCACGATGAAACTTTGGATCATTTGTTTTGTGGATGTTGTAGGTTAGGAGAGTTGTTTCATTTATTAGAGCAGTGGTGTTTGAGTTGGGGAGAATCTTTTTCTTTTCCTTTGTTTATTTTTGGACCAAGGTATTCGGTAAAGAAAAAACAAACACATGTTTTGATGAATTATGTGTTTGGAGTGGCTAAACTTTCCATATGGCTTTCAAGGAAACATATGATTCAGAAAGAAGGGTCAAAAGAAGCAATTGGGGTGTTTTTAGGATTATTAGCAGCTCGCCTTAGAATTGAATATGCTTATTATAAATTGACAAACAATGTACAGTCTTTTGCTGAAAAATGGTCTGTTGCAAATGTTCTTTGTGATGTTGATGATGATGGAGAGATGGTTTTATCTTTTTAAAATTACAAAGTGTGTGTAGGATTAATGTAATAATGTTGAATTGAATGTTAAATTATGAATTAAATGATATTTTTCAATCAATCTCTCTCTCTCTCTCTCTCTCTCTCTCTCTCTCTATAAAACATGCGCCCTAGGGTAGGACAAGGAGGAGGAGGATGAGAAAGAGCAAGTGAGAATGTTGTCAAGGCTGGATCTGGATTTTCCCTTTGCCTATATTGTCTGGACCTGACATAAAGACTTGATACTGAAGCAGAAACAATCTCTCTCACTTGATTCTGCAGTTGCGCAACTCTTCTGAGTGAATGTAACATACTGAACAAAAACCATTTAAATTGTTCTTTTTTACTGTATGCTATATGTCCAAATAATGAAACAAAATCATTCTGCAGCCGTCCTGATTTACAACTTTTTATTTTATTTTATTTTATTTATTATTATTTTTTTTTTTAATAAAAATTACTAGAGACTAAGGACACCTCGGCTTTCAGCTGATATTGCAATTAGTTGTGTTTGGAATAGTTAATATTTAAATTCATTGTAAATTTTCTGCTACTATTTTATATTTTATATTTGTGTTAGCATTCGAACATGTGCTGATCCGCCGTGCAGAAAATCGTGTTACATCTGTTGTTCAGGGTATTAGGTGGCTGATGATCTGGCTGCAGTAACCTAAACGACGAAATATCCTCTATTTTAATATTATTATTATTATTATCATCAATATTATTATTATGCTGGTATAATACATATAATACATAGCCTATAGGCTAATTTATTTTGATAAGATTTATATTTCACGAAATAAAACAAACTAATTAGGCTATAATCTTTGGGCGACAGTGCAAAACCCTGAATCATCAATTAGTTCAATTAGAATTTCAATTTCGTACATATCCTAACATAACAGATCCATTTATGAATGGACTTTGATTCCGGTGTTGGCTGCATTGTTTCCGATTCATGTGATTCAAACATTTCGAATAACTCTAGCGTTAAGTCCAAAAGTCAAACTACATTGAAAAAATATTAATGTAATATTTTACCAAATTCACAATGTGTTTTCATCTACCGACATATTCTGCTTCAATTTGTTGGCATTTAGACTTTCAAAAACAAAATTGTCACTGTGCTTTTAGCTTTCTCATGCTTGCCAGACACAAAGCGATCATGCAGCTTCGGTGGCGGTCTAGCTCTTCCAAATTATTTTAAAAGGTAATTATTTTCGTGTAATGTAGATAAAATAAACTAGTAGCCTAAACAACGACACTACTTAAAACGAGTAAATTTATTCAGGACAACGGATAGCCTAAACAAAATCCAATGACATTGGATAAGCTTGATTAGGATAACTTATAGGCAACCAATGATGAATCTAACATAGCCTGCCCTACAACAACTAGGCTATGAGAAAAATCATGTGTAAAGCATAACAAAACAAACATAACACAGAACTAAGACACTGCTTCTCTGGCTGGATTGTAGTCTATCTCTCTCTCTCTCTCGTTTATTCTCTTCATTGGCGTCTTATAGCCGATCGTATACAATTTTGATAGATAGATAGATAGATAGATAGATAGATAGATAGATAGATAGATAGATAGATAGATAGATAGATAGATAGATAGATAGATAGATAGATAGATAGATAGATAGATAGATAGATAGATAGATAGGGTTAGGGTTAGACTGACTGTGTGCTGAACTGTTGTAATATGCATGGGTTAGGTGGTTACAAAAGATGATTATTATTATTATTATTATTATTATTATTACCTTTATTTAACCAGAAAAAACTCATTGAGATTAAAAATCTCTTTTCCATGAGCTGATCCTGGCCAAGACAGGTAGCAGCACAATTAGCAAGGTGACAGACATAAAAACATATAACATCAACAATTTATGCCAGTAATAAATAGTTATAAAGTGATAAAAAAATATAGTAAATAAATATGTGATAATATGTGACGTAAGATGTGACAAGACAAGAGAATGTATTTCTTAAAGTTTCTTCTTTCTTAGAGAATTTATTTCTTTGACGATTGATGTTCCCTGCTCAATTCGATCGATTATTTGATTGCTTTTCCCTTGGGGAGTGGGGGAGGCTGCAGACCTGGAGCCGGTAGATCTACGCCCCAGCAGTTTTACGCCCCTGCTGTTCCAGTTGCGTCCAGTAGGGGGAGCCTGTACAGCGACACGAATTGAGGTATATTAAATAATCTGCTAAAGTTATTGTTGTTTAGCAAAAAAATGTAAAAAAAAATGCAATGCAACATTTATTATTTATAAACGATTAGCTTGATAGAGCTAGGTAGATATCAATTCATTTCTATATATCAATGGATGGCCTATAATTTATTTCTCGAGACAAAAATTTCTGGACAGTCAGGTTGATGTTCTGTCTGGCTTAAACTTAGCTAAGTAACCACGTGTAAGTTTAGCTGCCCCTAGTCTTCTCTACTCACTTTCAAAATTAACTTTCTTTTGAATTTTCTTTTGTTGCCTGTCTTTATCTTGCGTGAGATGGCCTCTTCTGGTAAGACTCTGTTTACTCCTTTCTGGTTTGAGTTTCTTATTGAAAATTAGATGATCTAACTATCTAATTTATGTCTAAATATACATTTTTCTTAAAATAGCTTACTGATCTGGACTAAAATGTAGGCTGTGTGTGCACTTAATGCAGGATATATCATTCTCTGTCTTTACCAAGTTCTCTTTAACTTGCATGTGTGTTTGCTTTAGCTACTTAAGGAAATGAAAATCTCCCTCTTTCTCTCTAAACTTGTATAAACTGTAAACACCCATCTCTTTTTTTAACTGCATTCCAAACCAATAGCTTCACTAGTAATTAAATAACTTACAGAGACATACATGGACATGTTTTTAATGTCATTTTCAATTTTCTCTGCACAGTCCATCATCAGTGGCCAAAAGAAAAGCGTCTTGACACTTTTTCCAAAAGTGTTCCACCAACAAGTGCCTGTGCCGTTGTACTTTGAAGATCAGGAGCAAATTTATGCAATCCACACTGACCTGACATAAATTCTGGGCAGCACACCCACACACACTGTGACAAGATCAAATTCACCATGGATGTCCTTTTTACATTTTCTTAATGTTTATTTTTCTTATTATGAAATACACAGATATGTAACTCAAATTAAAAAGGCAGTTTGTGTTCTCGTAACACTTTCTTTCATGTGGTCTGTGACTCTTATAGGGGGTCTACAGTGATTCTGCAGGGTCTCCAATAAGTCTTATAGTTTATCTCAGTTGCTTTGGTGCATTTCTCAGATCACAACTGAAATCACATCATCTTAAGTTGTCACTGGTGCACATAAAAGCAATTTCTCATTCTTTTATACTTTATACAAATTGCAAATGCTTCGGTACATTCATGCAAGAACTGATAATGTACAACTGTCTGCTGTTTCCTACATTATCAACTCTTTATGTCATGTTGATCAAAATATAGGCCTATTATACTATTTCTCTGTTGAATTGTCCTACTTCTCAAAACATAGGCATTAGTTCCTTGCATAAGTCATTAAATGCAAAATGGTTGAGTTGTCATAAACTGTTAAGCATGTTTTCAATACATTTCTATTAGACTTTATTTTGTAAATGTGTCCTGAATTGATGAATTGCAGAGGTGTATTTAGAATTTCACTAATGAAGGAAATAATGAATTGATAACTTAGGAAGCAGCAAGGCAATTCATAATCAATTGCATGAATTTACCAAAGCATTGGCAATTTGTTCAAAAGTAGTTATGAGAATTTCAGTAGTGATCTGAGAAATGTCCCAAAAAATTAAGGATTCAGGAATTTCATTCAAAATTTCACATTGAGTCCTGCTGCTTGTGAATTTGACAAGATCAAATCACCATGGATGTCCTTTTAACATTTTTTTCAATATTTAAATGTTTTTTATCAGTGAGCAGAAGCACTTTGACAGGAGGATAGAAAAAAAGTTAAAGAAGAGTGGCAAGCCATAGGGGAGTCATCTACAGGAGTCATCATAATTCATAAATGGTGTTGATAAAGAATGTTTTTGTGAACAATATTGTCTCTTTCTTCTAAATGGCCCTCGGAATTTTAGAAAAGGGTTAAATTGTGTTTGTCTTCATAAAATGCTATAGGACA
This sequence comes from Scardinius erythrophthalmus, assembly GCF_964197995.2. Classification (NCBI taxonomy): domain Eukaryota; kingdom Metazoa; phylum Chordata; class Actinopteri; order Cypriniformes; family Leuciscidae; genus Scardinius; species Scardinius erythrophthalmus. Next base: position 178,035 of record NW_028296502.1, on the reverse strand, counting down.
CTGTTTTGTAGCTGTATGATGACCAATAGTAAATAGTACAGCAGATATTTAATCGAAGATATATGACACGGTGCTGTAGCTATGTCTAATGGGCTAAATATGGTTAATATCTAAATGTAACTTTATATAAATTCACAACAACATATTTCACTCAGTCTCCTGTATATAAAAACATACAGTGAATATTCTATATTCAATTTTCAATGAACTATTCTACAGCAGGTCATATATAAATATTCTACAGTAGGTCATATATCATTACTTGTCATCTGATCCACCTGTGTGCATTATTAATTTTTTAATTCACAAAAATAGTCTTCTGTAGGCTGAATAAAACAAACAGTCATCTGTAGGCTGAGTGAAGCCAACTGAATATCTACAGATATTTTAATCCATAGTGCAGATCTACACTGTAACGTTTATATTTAAATTAACAAAAAAACACAAAATTGGGCAAAGTCTATGAACGGGACGGTTATTAATGTGTAAGTTTTGAGCGTCGATTTAATGGTGTTATTTCGCAGTATATCCCCCTACTGGACGCATCTGGAACAGCAGGGGCGTAAAACTGCTGGGGCGTAAAACTGCCATGGGGCGTAGATCTACCGGCTCCAAGTCTGCAGCCTCCCCATATAGAGTTTTAGAGCTAAAAGGAACCAATTTGTTTTTAACATCAGAGATAATCTCATTACAACCGCTTTTAGTGTCTGCTAAAAGCGGTTGTACTCGCGCTGGCTCATATACGGCGTTTTGTGAAGGGCCAGTGTCGGCTAAAAGCGGTTGTACTCGCGCTGGCTCATATAGGGCGTTTTGTGAAGGGCCAGTGTCGGCTAAAAGCGGTTGTACTCGCGCTGGCTCATATAGGGCGTTTTGTGAAGGGCCAGTGTCGGCTAAAAGCGGTTGTATACGCGCTGGCTCATAAACGGCGTTTTGTGAAGGGCCAGTGTCTGCTAAAAGCGGTTGTACTCGCGCTGGCTCATATACAGCGTTTTGTGAAGGGCCAGTGTCGGCTAAAAGCGGTTGTACTCGCGCTGGCTCATATACGGCGTTTTGTGAAGGGCCAGTGTCGGCTAAAAGCAGTTGTACTCGCGCTGGCTCATATATGGCGTTTTGTGAAGGGCCAGTGTCGGCTAAAAGCGGTTGTACTCGCGCTGGCTCATATACGGCGTTTTGTGAAGGGCCAGTGTCGGCTAAAAGCAGTTGTACTCGCGCTGGCTCATATATGGCGTTTTGTGAAGGGCCAGTGTCGGCTAAAAGCGGTTTTACTCGCGCTGGCTCATATACGGCGTTTTGTGAAGGGCCAGTGTCGGCTAAAAACGGTTGTACTCGCGCTGGCTCATATACGGCGTTTTGTGAAGGGCCAGTGTCGGCTAAAAACGGTTGTACTCGTGCTGGCTCATATACGGCGTTTTATGAAGGGCCAGTGTCTGCTAAAAGCGGTTGTACTCGCGCTGGCTCATATACGGCGTTTTGTGAAGGGCCAGTGTCGGCTAAAAGCGGTTGTACTCGCGCTGGCTCATATACGGCGTTTTGTGAAGGGCCAGTGTCGGCTAAAAGCAGTTGTACTCGCGCTGGCTCATATATGGCGTTTTGTGAAGGGCCAGTGTCGGCTAAAAGCGGTTGTACTCGCGCTGGCTTATATACGCGTTTTGTGAAGGGCCAGTGTCGGCTAAAAGCAGTTGTACTCGCGCTGGCTCATATACGGCTTTTATGAAGGGCCAGTGTCGGCTAAAAGCGGTTGTACTCGCGCTGGCTCATATACGGCGTTTTGTGAAGGGCCAGTGTCGGCTAAAAGCAGTGGAACTCGCGCTGGCTCATATACGGCGTTTTGTGAAGGGCCAGTGTCGGCTAAAAGCGGTTGTACTCGCGCTGGCTCATATACGGCGTTTTGTGAAGGGCCAGTTAAAAATTTTATTGGATTTGTTACTTTGCATTTGAAATACCACATATATTTTTACATTACCTGTATTTTAATCATCAGGCCAAGTTAAAGCACGCTTCAACAAGCACCATGCCAAGGCCAGGAACATCATTGAGCGTACCTTTGAGCCAAAAACCCGCTGGCGAGCCATCTTCCTGAGGGCTTAGGTTAGGTTTGTCAATGACAACAGAAAAAATACCTATTAATCACCAACTATTTTAGTTGAAAAGAAACATGCCAAATTTGATGGCTGTCTAGCTGTCTACAAATAATGTCAAAAAGAAGACTCTGACTGCCGTTGTAAGATTTGCTTTCTTTTTTTTATTTGTTTTTCCTGCATACTTGATGTACTACAAATGTTTATTTCACTACCATCCAGACTGAAACTCAATTTAAAAAATATTTATAGAAGAAAATCCAATACAACAATCGTAAACCAAGAACATTACAAATAATACTGGCTATTTACAATTTATTTACAAGTCTCTCAAAGAGAGTCAGAGCTCTTTCCCTCGCCTCAACCCTCGCCACTTCCTCCTGCTCTCTCTCCTCGCTGCCTCTCTGCCTGCTCCTTCATGAAATCCAGGCCCTCTTTCTTGGTGGCGGGTTGGCCCGTTCTTTGGGAGGGGCAGAGGAGGGGAGAGGTGACAGCTAGTGGCAGTCAGATTTGCTGACACTACCAGGGGCGGACTTATTGAGTGCAGCATCCATCTGACTGTACCACTGCCTGGGTCACCCCACCTGCCTCCACCCCACTGCGTGTGTCCCAACCTTTCCCTGTTGGAGGATCCCTAAGTTCCTAAAAAATAATGTGTAAATGAAAACGGTGAAAACTGTTATTGAACATATTTGTAGTCCCAAAAAGTTTCCACAGTTTGAATGGCTTCACAAATGTTTGTTGCAATGCTATCCTGTATAAATTTCCTTCATGTCAAGTTATTTTAAGTTATTTAAGTTAAGATATTTTAAGATATCTTGCAATAATGATGGAAGTTAAAATACTGATGCCAAACATATAATATTAATTTTCCACACAGAAAAAAATTAAGTTTGGATAGGTTGTTTAGTTTTCAATTTCCTAAAAGTGTTTTGAGGAATGTCGTTGCCCTTGTATACTTGTACACTTGTACAAATAATTGCACATTAACTTGGTAAAATTAGTATTACTTAAATTAGTCCCCCAATCTATATTACTGAAAAATAGATTAAATGGTAGGTTACCTTGTATTTTTCCTTTAGGTTATTCCATTTTTTCATGGCTTGTTTGGCTGTGATAGCCAGGTCAGACTTGGACTTGGTCAGACAAATGCTCTGAAAAAAGCAAAAAGAAGAGAGGACAACTGAAATATAACTACTAACAATAATTATTATTTGTATTACTGTCACTCCTCTACTCCCTGCATAGAAGAGGGTTATCACTTAAGTGATACTGCCTCCATATAACTTTCTGCATTCATATCATAACCAAATCATAAATGTCACCTGTACTATTTATTTTGCTTGTCACTTATTTAGCAGTGTTTCATACCACACTACAACCCACTTTAAATCACTTTACCACAACCACTTTAAATGAGTGTTTGCTCATCTGCAATACACAGATAAGACATAAGACGTTTCCTGTCAGATGTCAAAACATCTGTCTTTAAGATGTAATGATTTAGAATGTATGTTAAACTGACATCTTCTAAACGTCTATTTGACATCTGACAGGAAACGTCTTATAGACGTATTGCAGATTCAGGATTCAGGATTCATTTTATTTAAACAGGGACAATGCACAAATTAACATTAACCTTGTACAAGGAGAGATGCATTGTGCCAGGTTATTGTGCACAAGTGCTATTTTCCGCCCGTAGTCCCTTGGCAGATCAATAAGACAATAGGACAAAATTTCATAAAAGTAAAATACAAAACATTAAAATATACAATTTTACAACTACAGTCACACTTAATTTTCAATTAAAACTATCATATGCTCAATTGTTCCCCCTTCCTTAAACCAACAAACACACGCACACACACACACACACACACACACACACACACTTCATAAATGTGTACAATTTTGTTGTGACAGTAACCATGCTTTTGTCAAACTCGAAAAGGTTTGAGGATTTGTACATGTAATAAGGTGTGTAGGGAGAGTATTCCACTGAGTTATGGCCACAAATAAAAAAGTTGATTTGCCAAGTTTTGCGATTGGGAATATTGTACTCTCCTCTAGTGGCTGACCGAGTAGCTCTTTTTTTTCTGAGTTGCGCGTAAAAAAATTTTTTAGAGGAGGAGCGACAGCATTATTAATGATTTTAAAAAGTAAGCAAACATTTGAATGCATTATCAAATTTCCAAAATTAAAAATATTGTACTTAGTAATAATTTTACAATGGTGGTATTGACGTGTTTTTTTATCATGTATCTTAAGTGCTGTTTTATATAATGATTCAAGTGGTCTTAAGACTGTCTTTCCCGCTTGAGACCAACTTGTTATGCAATACAAAAAATGTTTAACAATCATTGCACTAAAGTAAGTATTTGATGCCTCAATGGTAAGAGTTTCTTATATATCTGTAATTTATAAGATTAAATTTTAATGTACTACTCAATCTTTTAACATGTTTTTTTAAAACTAAGAGTTGGGTCCAGGGTAACACCCAAATATTTGAATTCATCCACATTTTTAATTGCATGCCCATTTACTAAAACCTCAGGACATTCTAAGGTAGTTAATCTTTCTTTCTTTCTTTCTTTCTTTCTTTCTTTCTTTCTAACCAATCTTTCTTTCTTTCTTTCTTTCTAACCAATCTTTCTTTCTAACCAATCTTTCTTTCTTTCTTTCTTTCTAACCAATCTTTCTTTCTTTCTAACCAATCTTTCTTTCTTTCTAACCAATCTTTCTTTCTTTCTTTCTTTCTTTCTTTCTTTCTTTCTTTCTTTCTTTCTTTCTTTCTTTCTTTCTTTCTTTCTTTCTTTCTAACCAATCTTTCTTTCTTTCTTTCTAACCAATCTTTCTTTCTTTCTTTCTAACCAATCTTTCTTTCTTTCTTTCTAACCAATCTTTCTTTCTTTCTAACCAATATTTCTTTCTTACTTTCTTTCTTTCTTTCTTTCTACATATTCTTTCTTTCTTTCTAATCTTTTTCTTTCTACATATTCTTTCTTTCTTTCTAATCTTTTTCTTTCTACATATTCTTTCTTTCTTTCTAATCTTTTTCTCTTTCTTTCTTTCTTTCTTTCTTTCTTTCTTTCTTTCTTTCTTTCTTTCTTTCTTTCTAACTAATAAATATTTTTCTTTCTTTCTTTCTTTCTTTTTCTTTCTTTCTACATATTCTTTCTTTCTTTCTAATCTCTTTCTTTCTTTCTTTCTATAAAGAATTAATTTCTATAATTCTTTCTTTCTTTCTAATCTCTTTCTTTCTAACTAATAAATATTTTTCTTTCTTTCTTTCTTTCTTTCTTTCTTTCTTTCTTTCTTTCTTTCTTTCTTTCTTTCTTTCTTTCTTTCTTTCTTTCTTTCTTTCTTTCTAACCAATCTTTCTTTCTTTCTTTCTAACCAATCTTTCTTTCTGTCTTTCTTTCTTTCTTTCTAACCAATCTTTCTTTCTTTCTGTCTAACTAATAAATATTTTTCTTTCTTTCTTTCTGTCTTTCTTTATAACCAATCTTTTTCTTTCTGTCTAACTAATAAATATTTTTCTTTCTTTCTTTCTGTCTTTCTTTATAACCAATCTTTTTCTTTCTTTCTAACCAATCTTTCTTTCTTTCTTTCTTTCTTTCTTTCTTTCTTTCTTTCTTTCTTTCTTTCTTTCTTTCTTTCTTTCTTTCTTTCTAACCAATCTTTTTCTTTCTTTCTTACCAATCTTTCTTTCTTTCTTTCTTTCTTTCTTTCTTTCTTTCTTTCTTTCTTTCTTTCTTTCTTTCTAACCAATCATTCTTTCTTTCTTTCTAACCAATCATTCTTTCTTTCTTTCTAACCAATCTTTCTTTCTTTCTAACCAATCTTTCTTTCTTTCTTTCTTTCTAACCTTTCTTTCTTTCTTTCTAACCAATCTTTCTTTCTTTCTTTCTTTCTTTCTTTCTTTCTTTCTTTCTTTCTTTCTTTCTTTCTAACTAATCTTTCTTTCTTTCTAACCAATCTTTCTTTCTTTCTAACCAATCTTTCTTTCTTTCGAACCAATCTTTCTTTCTTTCTTTCTAACCAATCTTTCTTTCTTTCTTTTTAACCAATCTTTCTTTCTTTTTAACCAATCTTTCTTTCTTTCTAACCAATCTTTCTTTCTTTCTTTCTTTCTACATATTCTTTCTTTCTTTCTACATATTCTTTCTTTCTTTCTTTCTAATCTTTTTCTTTCTACATATTCTTTCTTTCTTTCTAATCTCTTTCTTTCTTTCTTTCTTTCATTCTTTCTAACTAATAAATCTCTCTTTCTTTCTTTCTAACTAATAAATATTTTTCTTTCTTTCTTTCTTTTTCTTTCTTTCTACATATTCTTTCTTTCTTTCTAATCTCTTTCTTTCTTTCTTTCTATATATTCTTTCTTTCTTTCTAATCTCTTTCTTTCTAACTAATAAATATTTTTCTTTCTTTCTTTTTCTTTCTTTCTTTCTTTCTTTCTTTCTTTCTTTCTTTCTTTCTTTCTTTCTTTCTTTCTTTCTTTCTTTCTTTCTTTCTTTCTTTCTAACCAATCTTTCTTTCTTTCTAACCAATCTTTCTTTCTTTCTAACCAATCTTTCTTTCTGTCTTTCTTTCTTTCTTTCTAACCAATCTTTCTTTCTTTCTTTCTAACTAATAAATATTTTTCTTTCTTTCTTTCTGTCTTTCTTTATAACCAATCTTTTTATTTCTTTCTAACCAATCTTTCTTTCTTTCTTTCTTTCTTTCTTTCTTTCTTTCTTTCTTTCTTTCTTTCTTTCTTTCTTTCTTTCTTTCTAACCAATCTTTTTCTTTCTTTCTTACCAATCTTTCTTTCTTTCTTTCTAACCAATCTTTCTTTCTTTCTTTCTAACCAATCTTTCTTTCTTTCTTTCTAACCAATCTTTCTTTCTTTCTTTCTAACCAATCTTTCTTTCTTTCTTTCTTTCTTTCTTTCTTTCTTTCTTTCTACATATTCTTTCTTTCTAATCTTTTTCTTTCTTTCTTTCTTTCTTACTAATAAATCTTTTTCTTTCTTTCTCTTTCTTTCTTTCTAACTAATGTTCTTTCTTTCTTTCTTTCTAATCTTTTTCTTTCTAATCTTTTTCTTTCTTTCTTTCTTACTAATAAATATTTTTCTTTCTTTCTAACTAATCCTTTCTTTTTCTTTCTTTCTTTCTTTCTTACAATAAATCTTTTTCTTTCTTTCTTTCTTTCTAATCTTTTTCTTTCTTTCTTTCTTTCTTTCTACATATTCTTTCTTTCTAACTAATACATATTTTTCTTTCTTTCTTTCTTTCTAGTCCTATCTTTCTTTCTTTCTTTCTAATCTTTTTCTTTCTTTCTTTCTTTCTTTCTACATATTCTTTCTTTCTTTCTAACTAATAAATATTTTTCTTTCTTTCTTTCTAATCCTATCTTTCTTTCTTTCTTTCTTTCTAACTAACTAATAAATATTTTTCTTTCTTTCTTTCTTTCTTTCTTTCTTTCTTTCTAACTAATCCTATCTTTCTTTCTTTCTTTCTTTCTTTCTAACTAATCCTTTCTTTCTATCTATCTATCTGTCTATCTATCTAATCTTTCTATCTTTCTTTCTAACTAATCCTTTCTTTCTTTCTAACTATTCTTTATTTCTAAATAATCTTTCTTTCTAACTAATCTTTCTTTCTTACTAATCTATCTTTCTTTCTTTCTAACTAATCTTTCTTTCTTTCTTTCTAACTAATAAATATTTTTCTTTCTTTTTTCTTTCTTTCTAACTAATCCTTTCTTTCTATCTATCTATCTATCTATCTATCTATCTATCTATCTATCTATCTATCTATCTATCTAATCTCTCTATCTTTCTTTCTTTCTAACTAATCCTTTCTTTCTTTCTTTCTAACTATTCTTTATTTCTAAATAATCTTTCTTTCTAACTAATCTTTCTTTCTACCTACTCTTTCCTTCTTATTTCTCTTTTTTCTTTATTTCTGTCTATCCTTTCTTTCTTCCCAACTATTCTTTCTTTCTAACTAATCTATCAATCTAACTTTAAACTACTATAAACTTCAAACTACTTTAAACTTCTAAACTCTCTGGTCAGGCTTTCTCAAGCCAACTTAAAGTTTGTCTCAACAAACTTTTTTTCTAGATGTATTTGATGTGAAATATTAAACTTTATTTAATTTGTTTATTTGTTGTATGTTTAAAGGTTTTTCACCTTCCTTGTTTACTGGTCAAATAAATTGAAGAACGAGTGAAATCCTGAGTCTGGTCAAGTCCTTCCCTTTTCAAGTGTGGGAAGCCATGGTGTTTTGAATACACTTGACACACACACACTTAACCCTTAAACCGACCCATCACACACACACACACACACACACACACACTAACCTGACCCCTAAACTTACCACCACACCACACACAACTTTCTGCATTTTTACATTTACAAAAAAACTCATTCTGTATGATTTGTGTACCTCAGTTTAGGTCCCCACAGTGACACGAGTCCCCATGAGTGCATTCAGGTTTAAGTCCCCACCAGGATAGAAAAACATGTACACACTCACACACACACACTCACACACCACTTCGATACTTCGATACATAGATACTTCATTATTTTATCACACTGGCTTCACAGCAGGTTGTCAAATTAATTTAGCTGTTTTTTTGTTTTGTTTTATGTACCAGTGTCACTCTGCTACATTGTACAGCTGAAAAAAGTAAACTGTTTAACAAGATCTTTAATATGAATTAGTTTGTCTGAAATTTTCAGGGTTTTTTTTCTTGTATACTTTTAAGTTCCATTTATTTGGTGCTTTGTTAAATCTCAAACCATTATTTTTATTATTAAGATGTCTGCACAAGAGTTCTTGGCAAACGTTAAACTTTGCTGAAATTGTGCGTCTCTCTTTGGTCTAGCCTGGAAGTGCATTTGCATTTGCTCTGTTTGCTCTGGTTTTAGTAAAATAATTACTAAAACTAAATAAAATAAAAACTAAATAGAAATGTGTTTGCAAAATAAAAACTAAACTAAAACTAACAAAACGAAACTGATTGTAATGAAACTAACTAAAACTAAACTTAAATTTAAATTAAAATTGAAAACGATATTAAAATAAACATAAATATTCTTTTTTCTTTCTTTCTAACAAATCTTTTTTTCGTTTCTTCTACTTAATCTTTCTTTCTTTTACTTTCTAACTAATCTTTTTTTCTTTCAAACTAATCTTTCTTTCTTTTTTCTTTCTTTCTAACTAATATTTTTTTCTTTCCTTTCTTTTTCTTTCTTTCTTTCTATTTTATCAAACTAATCTCTTTCTTTCTAAATAATCTTTCTTTTTCTTTCTAACTAATCTTCTTTCTTTCTAACTAATCTTCTTTCTTTCTAACTAATCTTTCTTTCTCTTTCTTTCTAATTAATCTTTCTTTCTTTTTTCTTTCTTTCTAATTAATCTTTCTTTCTTTCTAACTAATCTTTCTTTCTTTCTATTTCTTTCTCTTTCTTTCTAATTAATCTTTCTTTCTTTTTTCTTTCTCTTTCTTTCTAATTAATCTTTCTTTCTTTCTTTCTTTCTTTCTTTCTTTCTTTCTTTCTTTCTTTCTTTCTTTCTTTCTTTCTTTCTTTCTTTCTTTCTTTCTTTCTTTCTTTCTTTTGTTACGAACCTCCCCGTCTAGGGTTAGGGACGTTAGATGAAGGAGGGAGAGAGAGACAACGAACTGCACAACAACAAATCACATCACAAAATCAAATAAATAATAAAAGAAATAACACATTACTTTCTTTCTTTCTAACTAATCCTTTCTTTCTCTTTCTTTCTAATTAATCTTTCTTTTTTCTCTTTCTTTCTAACTAATCTTTCTTTCTAACTAATCTTTTTTCTTTCGTTTCTTTCTTTCTAACAAATCTTTTTTTCTTTTCTTCTACCTAATCTTTCTTTCTTTTACTTTCTAACTAATCTTTTTTTCTTTCAAACTAATCTTTCTTTCTTTTTTCTTTCTTTCTAACAAATCTTTTTTTCTTTTCTTCTACCTAATCTTTCTTTCTTTTACTTTCTAACTAATCTTTTTTTCTTTCAAACTAATCTTTCTTTCTTTTTTCTTTCTTTCTAACTAATATTTTTTTCTTTCCTTTCTTTTTCTTTCTTTCTTTCTTTCTATTTTATCAAACTAATCTCTTTCTTTCTAAATAATCTTTCTTTTTCTTTCTAACTAATCTTCTTTCTAACTAATCTTTCTTTCTCTTTCTTTCTAATTAATCTTTCTTTCTTTTTTCTTTCTTTCTAATTAATCTTTCTTTATTTCTAACTAATCTTTCTTTCTTTCTATTTCTTTCTCTTTCTTTCTAATTAATCTTTCTTTCTTTTTTCTTTCTCTTTCTTTCTTTCTTTCTTTCTTTCTTTCTTTCTTTCTTTCTTTCTTTCTTTCTTTCTTTCTTTCTTTCTTTCTTTTGTTACGAACCTCCCCGTCTAGGGTTAGGGACGTTAGATGACAAACATCAATTAACTTGATGAGACTCCTGCTCATCAACGTGATCTGCCGCAGCTGAAGGAGGGAGAGAGAGACAACGAACTGCACAACAACAAATCACATCACAAAATCAAATAAATAATAAAAGAATTAACACACCCTAACTAATCTTCTTTCTTTCTTTCTTTCTTTCTTTCTTTCTTTCTTTCTTTCTTTCTTTCTTTCTTTCTTTCTTTCTTTCTTTCTTTCTTTCTTTCACCAGTGAAAGGTCATTTCCAACTTGGACTCTGAAGTGACCGGTCGCTTTTTCTCAGCTGAAGCTGAGCTCGAAGGGGCTGTTGTTTTTCCCACGGTGTTGTGGGGTGGAGCTTGCGAGACATCTCTGCAACCTTCAGAAACTGTCATTCCTCTCAGACCTCCAGAATACTTTTACACTGTTACATTAAACTCTGAGTCCTTTAATGAATGGTATGTAAAACCTTTAACTTTTTAACAATGTTAGTGTTATTTTAAGATGTTAAAAAAATCAATAATTTACAGAAAAGATTAAAAAAAAATAAAAAATGTTGATTTGTAAGAATTTAACTTTCAGACAGTATTTATTAAACACAAAGTCATTTTAGAGATTTAAGTCATTTTTCTCTTTTTAGAGAAAAAATCTAATTTTAACTTATTTCATTTATTTTTCAAAACTGATGAAAAATACTTCTGTCTTCTTTAATAAAAAAACACTGATCTCATCTCTGTCTTTATTGTACATTTCTTAAAAAGTATATATTGTTTTTAAACATGCATCTTTTAGAACTATTTTAGAAATTATCCCACGGTTGAGATAACGAGGCGTGGTACAAGTCCGATTTTACCACGGTGTACGCATAAGCATGCAGAAGCCTTTCCAAACAAAAAGTGTCTTTCAAAATTTAAATCAAATCAATGCGATGTTTTGTGTAAATGCAGGATGGCAGGATGATTTTCAGATCATTTTGAAGAAAAAACTCTAGGCGAAAACATCCATTCTTTCTAGTATTTCTAGTATTCCATTCTTTCATGAAAGTTTTATTGTGGACAAATCTGGACAGTCTGTGTTTTGTGGCCTTATTTCAGAAACTTTAAGTTTTAGTTTTTTCAATAACCATGCAATATTCTCTCAAAAATACAAACATGTTGCTCACATATTATGGTAGCCCTTATTTGTGCTAAATAGAGCCAACCTTTGCCATTAATATCCTCTGAAAAAGCAACTGAAAAAAGCACAAATGACCACCAGATGTTTGTGACACAACACATAGCATACAATCTTAACGTAACGATAATATAATATCGAGATAATAAGTAAATCATTACAAGTTCCCAAGGTTAACTTAAACACTCACCATTTTTTAATAAACATGATGAAAATGCACAATCTGAACTTAAATGGTTGTAATTCAAGAATGCTTTGGAATAAGATTGGTCTAGTTTTAAAGACGACATTTGGCAGATTTTTGTAGAAGATAAATAAACAAACTTCATTTGTGTTTCAATTTATGAAAATGTAAACATTTAATTCATATTTCATATAAAATATATTTTTTCAAAACCTGGTGGACTCATCATGGAACATTGAATGGATGTTATCTTTTGAACTATTGGCATGAAAACATTCTACCAATCTTTCATGATTTTCATGTTCATCACTATTTTAAAATAAAGGTTTTAACATGCCAGGAGTATGAAAATATTCTTGTTGCAAATTGATTGATTTTCAAAATAAATGACAGAAGAGCCATAATCTAACCATATATGAAAACTACAGATAAGTAAGCTTTCAAATTATATATAGTTTGTCAATATTAGTTTAGGTTTCAAACCTAAATATAGGATATACTAAATATGTTTTAAATATATAATGGCTATGGGCCCGCCGGCGGTGACACTTAAGGGGTTAAGAAAGTACATTTATTTATATATTTTTTAGAAGTTAAAGTCCATGTTGTAGGTTAACCACTACTGTCGATTAATGGGTACATAAATCACTCAAAATATGTATATCATTTTTAAAATTTCATAAAAATGGTCTTAAAGACCAGTTTTTTACGTTTTCGGTATTAACAGGGTTTTTTACGCAATTCGGTGATGAAGTGAGTTGGGGAGAAGTGGAGGAAAGCTATTTCAAGTCATCTCGTATAGATCGTATTTACGAGTTAAACGCACTTGAACGCCACCACAATGTCGTAAATACTTAATAATTAAATGCATGGTCCGAGGAGAATGTGTTGAGAGTTAACAACCTTCCACAACGACGGCATAATAATTCTACATCATTCGGACAGCCATTAATTCAGAACCCTAATCAGCTTAACTTCACAATTGACCAGACGAATGGTGGGACAATTGTTACTACAATCATGGTAGAAAACACAATATATGGTGCTGTTAACATCAGTGCGGTGAGTGTCTGATCATTTAAGAAACAGTTGCTTAGTTAAGAAATGATTTGTGTATGTGTTTTTTCACAAATTTTGTTTTGTTTTTTAAAGTTGGTCCATAGTCTTTACAAGAGTGTGACAAAATATCCTGCCGTGTAAAAGTACATCCAAAGATACTAAGGATGAGAATATCTAACTGTAGATTGTGATCTGAGATCTCTTTAATTTTGTGCCGGATGTTGAAGTGTTAGTTAATAACAAAAACTTTACAACGTTGTTCGTCGTGAGTGAGATGTTAGAGAAATCTGACATTGTATGGTTGCACTACGCCTGAAACCTAATCATCAACATCTAAACTAAACATTATCATGGTTTAGTTGTATTTTTCTTTTCTTTTTTCTTAAAAATTATCTTGTTTAATCGTGTATTCAGTCAATATTTATCAGGTTGATATTTAGAAATAAGCAAAAAATACATTTATAAAACAGTTAACAGTGTCAGAACACAACGGGCCTTTTTATAACTTTTGAAAAGTGTCATACAGTATTTGATTTTGGGTGAAAATCTGGAAAACAACCTTACACATGCAGTGTTTTCGCCAACGGACCTAAGCCGTTGAAGGCCTTCTGAAACTTCTGAAGGTCTCTCATGTGTAGATTGAAAAATCCCAGCTAGCAGGGAACGTTCTTAGAACTTTGGCTAACATTCCCTACAAGTTTGGTTAATGTTCTGAAGAAAACATTTGAATGTAATGTTTAACGAATATTTTAAGGATGTTTTCTCATTTTAAAAAATGTTCCTATAACGTTAAATGTAAACTAAGATATAACATTTGAACTGCAACATTCAAAGGATGTTTTGGGAATGTTTCTGAGGTAACAAGTTGTACAATGATCTCAATAAAACATTGTCCCAATGTTTCATGATAACAAAAGAAGAACATTCTCTCTGTCACATTAGGAAAATGTTTTGAGGATATCATTGACAGATGAGATGTTGAATGTTCTTTATAAAACATTCTTCTAATGTGACGAGTTAACACAATTAGAACATTTTACTTGCAACATTTTGAGGATGTTTTGGGAATGTTGTTAAAGTTAAAGTTTGTACAATGATCTCAATATAACATTGTCCCAATGTTTCATGATAACAAAAGAAGAACATTCTTGCAACATTTTGAGGATGTTTTGGGAATGTTGTTAAAGTTAAAGTTTGTACAATGATCTCAATATAACATTGTCCCAATGTTTCATAAAAACAAAAGAAGAAGATTCTCTCTGTCAGGTTAGGAAAATGTTTTGAGGATATCATTGACAGATGAGATGTTGAATGTTCTTTATAAAACATTCTTCTAATGTGACGAGTTAACACAATTAGAACATTTTACTTGCAACATTTTGAGGATGTTTTGGGAATGTTGTTAAAGTTAAAGTTTGTACAATGATCTCAATATAACATTGTCCCAATGTTTCATGATAACAAAAGAAGAACATTCTTTGTTACGTTCATAGGTGTTTTGTGGGAGTGCCTGTGTTTGTTTTGTCTCCAGCGCTTTCTCTCTCTATTTCTCTCTCTCTCTCTGTCGATTTCTTAGGCCGTCTTCCTTGACTGCCGATTGGCTCACGAGGCTGTCAATCATCATCAAGAGATGTGACGTCGACCTATCCGCTGCCAGTGATGTTCCCGCTGGCAGATAAAAGGAAGCTGGAAAGGAATGAATGGAGGCTCTGTTGTTTTGATTTTTGCTGTCATTGTTACTCGGTTTGTTTGGTTTTGTTTTGCCTCGCTTTATTTGTCATTTGTTTATGCCAATATCTGTCGTTTTGGTCATAATTTTGATTTACTATTTTGTTCGTTTATTTTCTTTTACGCTCTCTGATGTTTACTCTTTACCAAGAGGAAGGAGGATAGGGAAGATGTCGTACGACTTCCATTGTGCAACACTGTAACTTCTGTGTATAGAAACCCCAGGTAAGAGGTGAACGCCACCCACTGTTTTGTTTTGTTAGTCGAGAGGAGGGAAGTATACGGCGCTTGGCGCTGAAGATTTGATTGTTTTCTTTTCTTTCCTTTAGTTAGGTTAGAGCAGTGGTTCCCAAACCTGTCCTGGGGGGTATTCCAGAAAGCAGGTTATGTGACATACCCGGGTAAGTTTAAGGGTAAGTTAGTGGATAACCTCAACTTTCGGTTCCAAAAACAGAGGTAACTTTCTGGGTATGTATGTAACCATAGGAACTTACTCTCTGAAGATAACCTGCTCGGTAGCAGGTTATGTTCCAGGGTTAGTTTGTTTCAGAAGGTTACTGAGCATGGCGAGCCGTTTTAAAGACGATCCAGGATGTGGAAGCATAGATAATACGAATTCTTTTCCGCCGTGAGAGCGTGATACGACCACGTATCAATGTGTTTTTGTATCCAAATGAATATTTGCGGGAGCGTTGCCGTTTTTCAAAAGAATCGTTAATTTATCAAGCGAAGATAATGGAGTTAAATATTGGTAACACTTTATAATAATGTTCAGTTGTAAGGCATTTATAAGTGGTTGATTAATGATGATCTAATCATTTACAGAACATTCATAAATGATTAGCAAGTGACATACTAATATTTTATGTATGTTTTGTAAATTCCGTTACAAGTCATTTACAATTGATTAGTTAATGATTAACTAATCATTTACAAAACATGACTATGCGTTAATTGATGATTAATGATTAATTAGTGATATGTTCATTATTTTATGTATGTTTTGTAGATTCAGTTACAAGTCATTTACAATTGATTAGTTAATAATTATCTAATCATTTACAAAACATGACTATGCGTTTCATAAATGTTTAATAAATTATGTTACATTTTTTTTAATGTTTTGCTCACATCAGGTGCACAGTGGTTAAAGACTCCATGTGTTTCAGAGAAGACAGCTGTCTATACCCTCACCAGTCAGCACTTACACTGCAGTGCACACTACCAGTGTTGGTCAAATTACTTGGAAAAAGTAATTAGTTACTGATTACTGATTACTTCTCCAAGAAAGTAATCCAGTTACTTTACTGATTACTTATTTTCAAAAGTAATTAGTTACTTTACTAGTTACTTTACTAGTTACTTTTCAAAAACATGATGCATAAAATGAATACGCTATAAAGAAATATACCTTTCTGCTTAATTCTATTCTTTCTGCATCCATCATCCATCATCTAAAATTGAATCAAATGTTTTATTAGTTTCAGTATTTTAACTTTATGCACATTGCATCAATGGCTCACTCATTAAGATAGTCGCCTGCCGCCTCCTATTGGCGGTTTATAAATATTATTTCTATGCACAAATAATATTTCTTATTTGTATATTCAAAAAATATTTTAAATAATCTCATTACATTATTTAATGCAGTTTATTTGATAGGTAACAGCACTTTAGCATCTTATTCTATTTTAATTTATTGATCAAATTTAAGAATTTTAAATGAAAGATGAAGCAAACGATTAGGGAAAAATGCCCTTTATAAAGGTTAAAATATCATAAATATGCCGATTTATATATGTTAAAGCTGACTGAACTGATGAGAATACTGATTCGGAATAAATTATATTTACAACACACACACACACAAAAAAAATCACATTTTTTTCCTGTTCTATCAAATGTTTTTACTCAGACAAGTGAATGACCGACCGAATAACAAATGAAAAAGCTTAAATGTTGAGCCCTGGTATATATTTTTTATTATTATTCATTTATTTACCCATAAACCTGTCTTTAGGAAGCCAAGTTACAGTGGCAAGAATACCTTTGTGAAACCTTTGGGTGGTGGACAGGGTTTGCTTTAATCTAGTTGATCATGCATTTCTTTTCTTTTATTCCACAGCTGATGTGTGCAGTTTTTTATTGCTTGCATTAAAATAATTTTCTCTGGTTTTGTTTTTTAATTGCAGTCTTTTTCTTCTGCCATTCATGCTTATCAGCTCCATGCAATCTTAAGCTTTTCTTGGTTCAGCTGCACACAGTCTGAAAATGTTTTTTGGAAGTTTGCTAAAATAAAAGAGCCATTCTAAGAGCCATAGTTTAAGCTGTTGACTTTTCTTCCTTGAGAAAGAACGTTAAACGAACAACTGCATGAAAAATCATGACATAAGACTGACATCACTCACAACGTAGCATCCCTCATGGACAAATATAACGTCTGATGTTTGCACGCGCATACAGTTTACCATTACAACATCAATAAACACGACGTCTGAACACGGACAAACGGTGCGTGTTGACGCGTCAAAATTCACACGTTTCGTTTAAAGACTTTTGAACGCGATCGCTTGCCATAGTGTTTACCACTGACTTCGCGGCGCTCATGTCATTGTCACTCACGAGTCACGGCTCACGTCACGAGAAAGTCTCGCAGTATAACGCAGTAACGCAGCCTGCTTACGGGGAAGTAACAGTAATCTAATTACTGTTTTTGCAATTGTAATCCCTTACTT
Organism: Scardinius erythrophthalmus; assembly: GCF_964197995.2. Taxonomy (NCBI): domain Eukaryota; kingdom Metazoa; phylum Chordata; class Actinopteri; order Cypriniformes; family Leuciscidae; genus Scardinius; species Scardinius erythrophthalmus. The sequence goes on along the minus strand of NW_028296502.1, from coordinate 160,638 downwards.
TACTCGTTACTTGAAAAAAGTAATCGGATTACAGTAACGCGTTACTTCTAACGCGTTACTGCCCATCAGTGCACACTACACACTACACTACAGAAGACAGCTGTCTATACCCTCACCAGTCAGCACTTACACTGCAGTGCACACTACACTACAGAAGACAGCTGTCTATACCCTCACCAGTCAGCACTTACACTGCAGTGCACACTACACACTACACTACAGAAGACAGCTGTCTATACCCTCACCAGTCAGCACTTACACTGCAGTGCACACTACACACTACACTACAGAAGACAGCTGTCTATACCCTCACCAGTCAGCACTTACACTGCAGTGCACACTACACACTACACTACAGAAGACAGCTGTCTATACCCTCACCAGTCAGCACTTACACTGCAGTGCACACTACACACTACACTACAGAAGACAGCTGTCTATACCCTCACCAGTCAGCACTTACACTGCAGTGCACACTACACTACAGAAGACAGCTGTCTATACCCTCACCAGTCAGCACTTACACTGCAGTGCACACTACACACTACACTACAGAAGACAGCTGTCTATACCCTCACCAGTCAGCACTTACACTGCAGTGCACACTACACACTACACTACAGAAGACAGCTGTCTATACCATCACCAGTCAGCACTTACACTGCAGTGCACACTACACACTACACTACAGAAGACAGCTGTCTATACCCTCACCAGTCAGCACTTACACTGCAGTGCACACTACACACTACACTACAGAAGACAGCTGTCTATACCCTAACCAGTCAGCACTTACACTGCAGTACACACTACACTACACACTACAGTGTTCAACACCTGCATGAATAAATCATTTACAACACTTTCTGCATCCCCTAATCTAAAGTGTACACTATTCATCACTTGTAAATGTGTTACACATCATTCGTAGATTACCACTTCAAGAATCAAAAAGGCATAAGATCAACGAATCAAATCTACGAATGTATATGTAACACATTTTCAAGTGATGAATAGTTTACACTTTAGATTAGGGGATGCAGAATGTGTTATACATCATTTACAACATTTTTGGCATCCCCTAATCTAAAGTGTAAACTATTCATCACTCGTAAATGTTACAAATGATCTGTACGTGTATTCAAGGCATTTACAGCACTTTCTGCACCATCTAATTGCTACATACATACAAAAAATACATTATTTATTAAACTTTTGTATATGATTAGTAAATCATTAACTAATCAATTGTAAATGACTTCTAACTGAATCTACAAAATATAAATACAATAATTAATATATCACTTATTAATCATTTATGAACGCATAGTCATGTTTTGTAAATAATTAATCATTTACTAATCACTAGCAAATGACTTGTAACGGAATTGACAAAACATACATAAAATGGTAGTATATCACTTGCTACTCATTTATGAATGTTCTGTAAATGATTAGTTCATCATTAACTAACCACTTATAAATGCCTTACAACTGAACGTTATTATAAAGTGTTACCTAAATATTTAACTCCATTTATTTAACTTTTTTGCGACAGTGAGTTTCTTGTATACAATAGGTGATGCAGAGCATGTGGGAAAGGCAACTGTGTGTAGGGCCGTTCGTACAGTATGCATTGCACTCAAACGGTTCCTACACACTTTTGTGCAGTTCCCTGGCCATAAACCACTGAGGGTCATTAAAGAGGAATTCCACAGAGTGGCGGGTTTGTCCATTCTATCATATTCTATGAAAGACCATTTTAGTTACATAGCACTATACTTAATCTATTCATCCTGTATACAGTGACAGTCACAATAATTTAAAAAGTTTCTAATTATATAACTTTCAATTTCAGGGTTCCCAAATGTGATTGGGTGCATTGATGGACACATTCCCATTAAAGCTCCTTCAGTCAATGAAGGAGACTATGTTAATAGGAAGTCAATCCATAGCATCAATGTGTAGATGTTTGGGTGTTTAAACCATTAAATCACCCTCATTACTGGTCCCCACTAACTAGATAATATGTGATCATCACTAATGTTGAAGCCAAATGGCCAGAACATGATGCCAGAATGTTTAGGGAGTCATCATTGTGCCACAAATTTCAACAGGGTATGTTTTGCCTTTTTTTTTGTTTTTTTTTTTATGCAATTATACACTTTAACTACCTTTATATGACAGTCCCCCCCTTGCTGGGGGACAGAGGTCCTGTCTGCCATATATGATGACGCCCTACCCTGAACCTGAGCCTGGACCAGGCACAATTCAACCTGACCCACAGCAGAACATGGACCATAGGCATCCTGAAGGCAAGGTTTCAGTGCCTGCGTGGGCTCAGGGTCAACCCAGAAAGGTCATGTGACATCACAGCTGCTTGTGTTGTTCTTCACAACATTGCCACACTGAGAGGTGAGAGGCCCCCCCCCCCCCTCTTGAAGATGGCCAAGAGGAACCCCCAGTGAACCCAGTAGACCAAAGTGATGGCAGGGTGGTACGAGACATGATTTGCCAAAATCACTTTAATTAAAACCAGTTAACAGTCAAATGTTGTTCATTGTTTCTTTATTTCCTGTAACAAAAGACATTTGTATTTATTGCTTTAGATTTTATTCATCAACCAATGACAGATTACTGTTCACATACTTTCTCCCACCTTAAGCTGGTGCTCCAGCAATTCAAGTCTGGCCTTTTTTTAGGTTAAGCCTTTTCTCCTCCATTTGAAGCTGTATAAGGTCCATCTCCATGTCACTTTTTCTGATTTGCTTTTGAAGGTGGACCTTATACAGCTCTTTGGCAGGCAACTAGAAAGACAGAATAATTAAACATGACTGATAAAGTCTGTAATACAAACACAGACCAAATATTTAAATGAGGAAGGAGAACTGCAGAACATTTCTTACACTGATTCTGTGTGGAGGTAGATGGACCCTCATCTGTATTCAAATCTCCTGCCATATTCTGTAAAATTACAATGACAATTTATTTATTCTCTTATGCAAAAAAGGGGGAATTCATTCTATGCAATGAATGCATGGGCCTCCCCACATTTTCTGTTTCTGTCACAGCAGAAGTGGTCTCTTCATCTTCAGCCTACAGTGAAAATAAGGAAGGATGCTTGGTCTAGCAAACAGAAACCTAAAGACAATAATCACTTACAACTGTGACAGAAGCTGTGTCCCAATGTGAAGACTGCATCCTTCGAAGGCTGCGGACTTCAAACGATGCAGCCTATGCGTCCTCCGAACGACACACCATGTAGCCTTCGTAGGATTTCCTAATTGCGCAGCCAGGTGTTCCCGATCACCGCTCCAGGCGCCAAGCAACGGTGCGAGAGTATGCTGCCATCCTGATAAATCATTTGATATAATTGAGTAAACAGCTAGGAGCCAGAATTGGCTATTGTCATTTTTATGTTTTATAATTTTATTGGAGGACATGTAAGGATGTTTCAGGTCATGTACTTTCGGCTTAGCCGAAGATTCAAATAGTCATTTTTATCTTACCTTGATGCGATTTTGTAGGCTAGTGTAGGCTATCATTTTTATTATGCACATAAATGGACCATGGTAAATATATTTACACAGGTTTTCAACCCTATTTGAATATAAAACCCAGTTGAATATAAAAAGTCCAGTGCGAATGTTACTCCCGCTCGTCATCGGCAGCTGTCACAGTCACTGTTGCTAGGCGACAAGAACAGTCCTCCGTAGGCTAGACCGGTCCGAGCGCTTGAGATGCGCCCTTTGAAATGGGATGGAGCTGTAGTTAGCAACAATTTGCTAATATTGTGACAATAGGCCTACATTTTGTTACTTTAATTTTCAAAATAACCAGTGGTGGTATGTAAGGAACTACATCGTTAATACTCGAAGTGATTTTCCCACACAGGACAGCAACACTACAAAACTACACAAAAGTATATAGTTTAAATGTATCAACCTTGAAAATATTCATAAGTAAAATGCAACATATGCAGTAATATAAAAGCAGAACCATCATAAAAACCCTGACAAAGTTTTTTTCCTCCAGAATTCCTTTACTTTTACTCTTGATGCCTTAAGTACATTACAGTATGCAAGATAAGTTTGCTTGACTAAGGTTTGAAATATATGACTAGTAGTTTTTCCCCAATGCGTTATTAGTGGTTAAAAAAAATATATAAAGTATCTCAATATTTATTCCATGAGTCAGCCCTGCAAACCTGTTGGTAGACGTGGATAGTGAAAATATGCAGTCAAACACTCTCGAGACCGTCCCAGACCAGCAGGAGGCCTTACCAGGGTCTCTTACCAGGGTCTCTAATTGTGGAGCCCATCCCAGTCCAGCAGCAACACCAGGGTCTCCCACTCAGCTGAATAAAAGTCTACATCATTTTTTCTTATTTTATGTAGGCTACTGTAAATTTAAATGTTTATGTTGATTTTGAGATGTTTAACGTATGTTGTAAATAGTTGGGGGGAAAAAGTTATAGAAGAATTTGTTTCATGTAGAAATTATGACTGTCATTACAAAAATAAACAATGTCCAGAATTCTCTTTTATTTACACATTTAAAGTTGCATAATTTTTTTTTCCTTTTAAAAAATCTAAGTGAAAAAAAATTAAACAAGGATATATACATATATATACATATTTCTCAATCATTCTTTCAAGAAGAGAAAACAGCCTGTCCATTCTCTCTTGTGCTCTCCTCGCCTCTGCAGTCCCATGTCTTCTCTAATCAAGTCCAAAACCTCGTCCTCTCTGTCTCGCCTTCATCTTGGTGCTGATGCTGGTGCTGGTGCTGCTGCCCCTGGTTCCTCCTCTTCTTGGTCACACACTGCTGAACTCGGCCCCTCACCTGTCCCAGGACACATGCAATCCTAAGGCAGAGCAAATTAACCATGGCTTGTTAACAACAACAGCACAATACATTTCAACAAAGATGTGATCTCAACTTTCTTACTTTGTATTTTTAAAATCATATTCATATTCAGAAATCATATTTCTGAATACTCAAATTTGGTTAAACCTTTGTAGATAGCCTAGCTTGCATGAAAGCACTACAAAAACACATAAAAGTGAAACCCCATTGCTTTATCTACTGCTTTTCTTATTGTTGTGGGCTTTTGATATTTCTTATTTACACAAGTTAGACAGACTAGTGCAAATATTACAATAAAATTTAATTTTAGTTTTTTTTTTTTTAATTGCAGTTTAATAAATTGAGCTATATGCTCCTTGCTCCCTGAAACAATTATTAAACTAATATTAGCACAAGTTTTGCCTCAGGCCACCTGACAATGAAGTTAAGTTTATAAGAAAGAAAAACTTGAGGCTTTTAACTGTGGTTTCACTAGCTATTTGAGTAAATGAAAACATAATACTTACATTTAAATGTGAATTTGCCGTCCACCAGCGAACTCTTGGCCGTCATTTTTTTTAAATAAAAATGCTGTCGTCACCGGCCCGCGATGAATTATGGGGTAGGATAGTCCGCTAAGTGTCCATTTATGTATCCTTCCTTTCATGGGGAAACGAAGGGTGCATTTGGCGTCGCTTTAGCCTTCGTCGCGCCGCGATGACGCAACCGGCCTTCGAATACGGCCTTCGGAGGATGCAGAACTGAATTGGGACAGCCTTCATCATGCCGCGGTGACGCAATCGGCCTTCAAATGCGACCTCCGAAGTGTGCAGCCTTTGAATTGGGGCCCTGTCCCAAATGGCACACTCCGGACTTGTGGACTTCCTCAGAGTCCACACTTTGGTGACGTCATGTAGTGCAGACCTATAGGGCCCTTGGTGCAAGTCCACGAGGGCGCATTGAGAGGTATTTTTGGGACAGACTCAATCGGCACGCCGGAAATAACGGCCTGGTTGTTGTTGGCCAGGAGAAATCTCATTTTTGTGCTATTACCTGCATGTCAACTACACATCCTAATTTTACAGTTCTGTATTTTGATATTGTGCATATCACCTGGGCATTAAACAATAAATATATCATGCTTATTTAAATGATGTATACAGTTGTACATAATAATAGGCTACATAATGTTCCATTAGAACTAAGATTACAATTTTAAAACATAATTTAAACATATTTTATTTCAATTTACAGGTTTCAATATTCATACTATGTTTACATATGACTCAGTAAAGCCCTGACATTCGGTTCTAATTATTTAATGAATCATAATGCGATCGTATTATTAAACGCGCTATTATTATGTTTGAGACATCAACCACTGGTCGATGACCATAATGTTTGTATAAACTGTAGGTAACAACTGGTAAAATGTACATTTAGGTCTTAAAAAACGTAATATTTTCTTCTCAGCCATGTCAACAATTATCCGTGAGTGAAATCTCCTCCCATCCGTTGTCTGATTGGCCTTTCGCAAGGATTCCTGGGTAGTTAAAGTGCGTGAAGCCTGCTTCTATGCTTCAAGGGTACAAAGGGGGCGCTGCTGAGCACACTTCAGAGCGGTAAAATGCTGAATGGGACGGCCTACGGACTCGTAGACTCAGCGAGCACGCGCAATTCAAGTCCACGAGACCGAAAGTCCGCATGAAGTGCGCCATTTAGGTCTGCACTACATGACGTCACCAAAGTGTGGACTCTGAGGAAGTCCACAAGTCCGGAGTGTGCCATTTGGGACAGGGCCTGGGACGTCCTTCGTCGCGTCGCAGTGACGTTTCGTCGCGCCGCTGTGACGCAATCGGTCTTCAAATACGGACTTCGGAGGATGCAGCCTTCACATTGGGACACAGCTAGAGTGTGGTGTTGCAGGAGGATCCAATAATACAATGTGGCCATCAGCAACTGCAAGATAATTAAACCAATAAGATAATCATGCATATTCAATACTCAATGTATATTCTTAAACAAATACAACTAATAAAGAAGGACATTAGGAACATCTAAGAGTACTAGTAATAAGATTATAGTACACAGCATATGCAGTCAAAGTAGCATGCATACTCCACAAGTGAATCAATGACTGTAAAATGCATTCAAAATGCCCATTTAAAATGGTGACAATGTTGATGATTTTCTTTATTAAAACACTGACAAAAACAGTGAAAACATCAATAAATCATAAGTATTAATATGGTACACCTACATTTTACTAAGCCACTTGTCTTGGTAGCTGAGTCTGATGAATTGCCCCTGGAATCCCATCGACCACAGGTTGCCCTTTATTAAGGGACAGTGGCAGCTCCTCAGCTGGGGTGAGGGAAGGTGGAGGTGGACCCCCCACCTGTTTTACGGGCCTCAGCCTTCTTTCTATTGGCTACATAGACAACTAAGGCTACGTTTACACGGAAACGATCTGAAGAGAAAACGCAAAAGTGATCACTTCTTATTCTGCGTTTAGACGAGCGTTATGGGGGGGAAATCTGCGTGCATACGGTGACGCAAAAGTGTGTGAAATTCAATGTAGTATGCACTCCAGGCGGCTAGGTGGCAATGTGAAGCACTGATCGGTGCCTTCACTGTCTAGCAGACTTTTGCGTTTTTACCGTTTAGACGGAAACGCGACGGTGGAGCGTTTTTAATATTTCCACTCTGGAGGGTGGTTTCACTTTTTTGCGTTTTTAAGCCCCAAAAACGCCGTCGCCGTCTAAACGAAAGGCACATCTGATAAAATATTTTTACGTTTTCACCCGGGAGCGTTCTCGTGTAAACAGGGCCTAAATTACATGGTGTCAGTAACAAGTTTAGAAAATATTACCTTGCTGGAGAATGTTTTTGTGTTTCATTTTGACTTGGCTCACACTTCTTCTGGCTTAGTAGGATTCGTATCCAAAGTCGACATATTACTAGCCAATTATGTGCATTACTACTGTAATATTAAGAAATGTATGGAGGCCAACAAGTAAATACTTGTCTATTTTTAGGCTACTACATGCCCCAAATAATTTTTGCGTCACAATGAAAGGGGAAAATAGCCCATTTATAATTTTATAAACTCGTGCATTTACTCTGTCCGTTATTTTTTGCCAAGCCAACTCTCTTTCTTTCTGATGCAGCAGTATTTTTTTTATTTTTTTTATTTTTTTTTGTTATAATGGGCTTATAGTCTTCATAAGCAAGAATTAAAACCTCCAACTCAGTTTCACCGAAGTATGTAGCTCGATTTTTTTTCTCCCTGGGTTTCCATGGTGACTCCTGAAATCGGCGATCCATTGAAAATGTCTTTATGTACTCACCGTGCGCGCGCATTAACTCTGGGTAACCAGTAGGAGGTTGATTAATCTAACGCTTCTTGGGTGTTTTGGAACCGACATACTCATGGTATGCGAGTTTGGGGTAAATCAACCCAGAGGTTATGATTTACCAAATGGTAAGTTAACCAAGCTTTCTGGAATACCCCCCTGAAGGCCCCCCAACATTGCATGTTTTCTTTGTCTCCCTACTCAAACACACCTGATTCAACTCATCAGCTCATTATCACATGGGTTAATTGAGCTGATGAGTTGAATCAGGTGTGTTTGATTAAGGAGACAAAGAAAATGTGTAGTGTTGGGGGGCCTTCAGGACAGGTTTGGGAACCACTGGGTTAGAGGTTTAAACAAGGTAGGATTGGTTTTGTTTTGTTTCTTTCTTTCTTTCTTGTGGCGTCACTAGAGTCCCCTTTCTTTCGGGTTGATTTGTTTAGTAGTTTTCTTTTCTCGTGGTCATTTTTCTTTCTTTCTTTCTTTCTTTCTTTCTTTCTTTCTTTCTTTCTTTCTTTCTTTCTTTCTTTCTTTCTTTCTTTCTTTCTTTCTTTCTTTCTGTAAATTTGTATATATTGGTTGTGGCTTTGATAATTAATCCTTTTGTACATCTACTTTATAGTTTAATGGTTTCTTTTCCTTTTTGTACAATAAATCATTTTCATTGGCAGTTTCTGTCTTTTGCATTGTTTCTTGCCGCCTCCTATCATTCTTACATATTTTGCTATATTTTTTTTAGTGTTACTCTACACTCTTGCTCCTAGACAAATCTTAGAGGGGTCGTAACATTCTTCTTGCAACATTTTGAGCATATTTTGGGAATGTTGTTAAAGTTAAAGTTTGTACAATGATCTCAATATAACATTGTCCCTATGTTTCATAAAAACAAAGAAGAACATTCTCTCTGTCACGTTAGGAAAATGTTTTGAGGATATCATTGAGAGATGAGATGTTGAATGTTCTTTATAAAACATTCTTCTAATGTGACGAGTTAACACAATTAGAACATTTTACTTGCAACATTTTGAGGATGTTTTGAGGATGTTGTTGAGATAACAATATTATTGCTTAATATAATGTTCTCAATAAAACATTGGCACAATGTTCCATAATAACAGAGGAGGAACATTATCAAATCAACGTTCGTAAAATGTTTTGAGGATATCACTGAGACCTGAGATGAGTGTTTTTAAAAATTGTTCTTGTAATGTGACGCGTTAACAAAACTAGAACATTTTGTGTTTTTCCAAATTCATGGAAGAAATCCACAATAATACCTGTGCCTAAAGTCTCTAAGGCTATAGCCCTTGGAGACTTTAGACCAGTGGCACTCACTCCAGAGCTCAATGTTCTGCTTTGTGTTTGCGCTGCACGTTCTGCTCTGTCGTTAACAGCCCAAACGCTCCCATCATGTACCGATCACGCACTGGAAAAGCAAAGTCAAATAACGTGAAATTTCTCAGTAGTAGACTTCTGTGAAATAGCCCTAATGAGCTGGTATAGTCATGCTATGGTAAACAATGGTAAAATTACCTGCTCTGATCACATGCTCTTGTAATAATAGCTTTGTAGGGACTGTTTTATTTTGATAATTAGTAAAAAAAAAATATATATAATAATAAATTGTTAAATTGATTATGTTGATTGATTATTGCAAATAATAATATATTGATGTTTGATATTATTTTAATACAGGGCTATTTTCTGTTCCTTTTTTGTTGTTTAATTAGGTTATTCTAAGTTTAAATATTGATGATTACAAGCTTGGGGGAAATGCAATTAATTGCATTTAATTACAGCAAATTGTGTAAATAATCAGTTACTTTTTTTAATCGATTCCCAGCCCTAAAATATTAAATATGGATATGTTTCTTACACGAACACATCACTTCGCTTCACCTTTCGCCTTTATTAACCTGCCAGAGCCGTGTGGAGTACTTTTATCATGGATGGATGCATTTTTATGGACTTGTCAAAAAAATCCCACAGGGAGCTACAGAATAAGAAATCTTTGAAGTCCACTTTTTTTACTGTTTCCATCAGTGAAATTACAGGATTTTTTTTTTTCTTCTCAGAATTGTGAGGCAGGAACACACAATTGCAAGAAAATATCAGAATTGTGAGCTGTCGGAGACCAGTAGGGGCGCATTATGGAGTAGACGTGCGAACCGCGAGGTCCCAACATTTCGCTTAAAAATACTCACTAGCTTACTCAACTCGATTTAGAGACAGTGTATCGGACGATTTAAGGAACAGAAAAACTACTTTTGTCCAAAATGCCTCCAAAAGGAACAGCAAAAACAGTTCAGACTACTATCCCGGAGTTGGAGGCTAATAGTCGCACAGCTGCTGCTAGCAAAGGTGCTATTGATGCTAGCACTTTACAAGCCTTCCGTGACATCGTAAAAGAAGTTATCAAAGAAGAGGCTGACAGTCTACGGGAAGAAATTAAGCGGTCTGTTGATCCCAGTGCTTGATGAATGTAAGGTGAAGATACGCGAACACGAGGACGAACTCAACAACCAGGATGCCCGCTTATTGGAGATGGAGACTCGATATGCAGCGCTCAGCAGCAAGTGCGATAAATTACAGGAAAAAGTGGATGATCTGGAGAACAGAGGGAGACGATGTAACCTTCGCTTACTGGGGATCCCGGAGGACCTGGAGCAGCGCAATCCGACCAGATTCATCGCTGGGTTGCTGCATGAGGTTCTGGGTGGTCCCAATGGTCTGGAGAAACCTCCTATTGATAGAGCGCATCGAGCAGTGGGTAGACCCACAGAGGGAGGACGACCACATCCGTTCATCATATGTGTCCACTACTACCATGAAAAGGAGCAAATACAACGCCTTGCCAGAGAAAAGGGTCGTTTGGAGTATCGGGGAAAGCAGATCTTCATCTTTCCGGACTATAGTGCTAAATAAGCCCGTGCAGCCTTCAACGAGGTGAAGAAGATGCTCCGGGAGAAAGGAGTGCGCTACAGGCTTTTTTACCCTGCCAAGCTTCAGGTGTCCTTCAATGGAGAAACCAAGATGTTTGATTCTCCTACAGCTGCGAAAGACTTCTATTCCTCTAAGTTTGGGGACGATGAGTAACTGTGTTGCCAGATATACCGGCCTGTGAGTTCACTTAGGAAAGGCATGTGAAAGGTTCGAGTTATGTTTACAAGGCGTTTGTTTATACTTTATATTTGTTCTTTGATAAGCCTCTTTCGTGATTACATATTCTTGTAATGTTCGTTTTACACTGTTAGGAAAACCATAGTAACATCATTTATTTATCAAGGTTCTTATTATTATTGACTTAGCTACTTAAATTTAAACTTTTACTACTCACAAAATCAAACAAGATAGATATTATTTAGTTTTATTCAAAGAGTAGACGTTTGCTAACTATTATTTTTATTTATTTATTTTTTTTTTTTTTATTATTTATTTTCCTTCCATTTGGTTTATCATATAATTAGAACGAGTTGTGTAGGCTATTATTCTTATAGGTTTGGGACCTTCGTAAGGAGAATGGATCTCTTAGAGGAAGTAGAGATGCTTCAGGGATTTGGTGTTTGTCGTTTGGGGACAGCACTTTTGGGGAAGGGGGGTTATGTGTATGTTGCGTGTTTTTTTTATGTCTTTGTTATTTTTCTTTTTTATGTACGATTTCAGATTGCAGTTGAGTGTTCTTTATATTTACCAAAACATTTTTTGTTTGTGGTATGTCATATTGTATTTCCAGTAGGTTTTGACGGTGACTATCCCCTCTGATAATCTTTCTTCTTTAACTAAGAATGGCTCCCATGTCAATTTTATAAGCTGGAATGTGAGGGGGATGAATCACCCAATAAAATGTAATAAGGTACTCTCTCATCTTTCTAATCTTAAGGGAGATGTGGTGTTTATTCAAGAAACACATCTTAAGAATTCTGAACATCAAAGATTAAAAAGGAGTTGGGTTGGCCAAATTTTTCATTCAAGATTCAATGCTAAAGCTAGAGGAACAGCGATTCTTATCAATAAAAATACTCCCCTCATAGTTTCCGATACAATAGCTGATTCTAATGGTCGATACATAATCGTGATTGGCTCATTGTTCAATACCCCACTTATTCTGGCGAATATATATGCCCCAAACTGGGATGATTACATGTTTTTTACTAAGTTGTTAAATTCTTTGCCCCAGGTTGATAGTCACTTCCTGATTCTTGGCGGGGATATGAATACGGTTATGGACCCTGTGCTTGACCGTTCTTCGGCGAAGCATTTTTCAATTTCAAAATCTGCGCAAGCTTTACAGTCTTACTTACAGACGTATGGGCTTGTGGACGTTTGGCGACTTCTCAATCCCTTAGCTAAACAGTACTCCTTTTTTTCAACAGTAAGTACTTGATAAAAAAATTCTTCATAAGGTTAAAACATGTAATTATAGCAGCATAGTTGTATCAGATCACAGTCCACTTATTTTAGAATTCAAGTTTCCGGAACAATCACATGCATATGTCTGGAGACTTAACCCTCTCTTATTGTCTGACGATTCATTTACAGATTACATCTCCAAACAAATTGAGCTATTTCTGGAAACAAATGTCACCCTTAGATGTGACTTATAGTCTTATTTGGGAAAGCTTAAAAGCCTTCTTACGAGGTCATATAATATCATACTGCGCCAATGCTAAAAAGCAGAAACAGAAACGTTTAATTGAATTGACAGATCTAATAGCACAATTAGACAATCAGCACTCTTCAAACCCTTCTCCGGATTTGTATAAACAGCGGATGGTATTGCAAACTGAATTTAATATGATTTCGTCCCAACAGGCTGAGCAGATGATTTTCAAGTCAAGAAGGTTATAGTATGAGCATGGAGAAAGGGCATCAAGTATTAGCACACCAATTACGGAAGTCAGAAGCCACACAGTTCATTTCTGAAATTTTATTCTGGGCTCTATCAATCAGAATCCTTGCATTCACCCGAGTTGTTCGATAATTTTTTTGACGAATTGGTTGTCCCAACCTTAAATCTTACATTTAAAGAAAAGTTGGATGCATGCATCTTCCTACTGAAGCCGAACAAAGATCCATTAGACTGCTCCTCCTACCGCCCTATATCTTTGTTGAATGTGGACTTTAAAATATTGTCTAAAACTCTGGCTATTCGACTTGAGCAGCAATTACCTTCCTTAATAGCTCCGGATCAAACTGGCTTTATTAAAGGTAGGCTTGGATTGTTCAATTTGCGTTGTTTTTTCAACATACTGAACACACCGTCAGCATTAACTCCAGAAATTGCCTTATCACTTGACGCTGAGAAGGCCTTCGATAGAGTGGAGTGGGACTATTTGTTTTATACTCTTAATAAATTTGGTTTTAGACCTAAATTCATCTCCTGGATCCGCTTACTCTACTCTTCCCCATTGGCTCGTGTTAGGACAAACTCTTGTTATTCTCCCTATTTTCCACTTCCACTCCAACTCTCATTGTACGCGGATGACCTTATATGTGTCGGATCCTCTTGGGTCTCTTCCTCATGCTTTCACTATCTTTAACAACTTTGGCAGTATATCAGTCTACAAGTTAAATATTCACAAAAGTGAGTTACTCAAAATTAACTCTAAGGCAAAAAACATTTTGTTTGACAATTTCCACTTTAAGGTTAAATCAGACTATATAACTTACCTGGGAGTCAATGTAACCCGCTCATATAAATTACTCTATGAAAAAAACTTTGTCCCACTTTCTGAAAGAACAAAATCTGATTTAGAGAGATGGAATAACTTGCCATTATCACTGATTGGCCGTGTCAATTCTGTAAAAATGAACATATTACCAAAGTATTTATATTTATTCCAGTGTATTCCACTCTATTTACCAAAAAAGTTTTTTGTTACTTTAGATAAACTTATTTTAAAATTTATTTGGAATGGTAAATCTGCACGTATACGCAAAGAGTTTATGCAAAGGCCTAGATCACAAGGTGGTCTGGCCTTACCAAGTTTTCAACTTTACTATTGGGCAGCTAATATACGTAACATGCTGGTTTAGTGATTCAAATTTCGAAACTCCCTCTTGGGTGCACATTGAAGCATCTAATTGTGGGAAAACATCTTTACCTGCTCTGCTGAGCTCAGCACTCCCCTTAGAATTGCATACATATAAACACAATCCTCTGCTTTATGACTCCCTTAGAATCTGGGTACAATATAGGAAGAAATTTGGTCTATTTGGAATATCAAGGAAAGCACCTCTGTGCTCAAATCACATGTGGGTTAGGGTTACCTGTTCCACCCTCCTTGAATGATTCGGCTTTTGAGACTTGGAGCAGTAAAGGTTTACAGACTTTAAAAGACCTTTTTATAGATGGAATTTTTGCTTCATTCTCACAGTTGACTGACCAATTTAATATACCTGGTACTCACTTTATCTGCAGATACGCCATTTTATAGCTAGTAAGTAGTATTAACATATACCATGTGTCACTTTTGGCTTGATTTATGACCCTTTTGATTGATTTATGACCCCTTGTCACTCATGATTGACAGGGAATCCTTGTCTCAAAAAACAGGGTCTCTGATTTACAGTGCAGAGCTGACTGGGATTTGCTTCCTGATTGACATGTGAATATTCACACCTCACCATATGCCAATGAAGTTTTTATGATATGGTCTTCCCTGGTATGCCTTTGCACACCTACGTCACTAACTACACCATGGATTAAATAAGGTTAGGGGTTGCAGTGTTAGACACAGAAGACAATCTGCATCTTTTCCTGTTACAATGGCTGCTCCGGGAACTCCTAAAACCCCTAGAAAGGTTATGTGTATTTCGCCAACAAGAGGACCTGTTGAAATGAGAGAGGAACTAACTTTTGCACCAAGGAAAAAGCAAAATGTTAGCTTGACAAAGTTTCTTCATGAAGACATAGCTAATGTGAAAAGTGATTTCCCATTGTCTGGTAAACGTGTGCTGAGATATGCGTTTGACAAGGTGCTACGTATTGTGAAACTCTACACTGCTGATGTTGGAGACGAATTTACATGGCATACTCCATGTCTGATTTTTCAAGACAAAGACTGGTTTCTGTTTTTCAACTACGTTTGGAGAGATTTGAACGACTGTGGTGATGATCCGTTATACGTCGCCGAGTGGGATGGATCAACTCCTAACACAAGATTTCGGGTGGTCGGGGACCACAGTAAAAAGCTACCAGACGACTGTGTTTATATTTTTTGTTGTAACGACAAGACAAAGCTCAACGTACATGCCTGGCCTATTCGAGAATCTGAGCATCACACGTGCTACGACATGAAATTTCTGTTTCAATGGAGAGATGTTCGTATGCTTGACAATATATTTACAAGCATAAACAAGATGTTTAGATGGTGTGACATGTATGATCGTTACAGTTCTGTAAAGATGCAATTGTTTCACCCTGAGAAGGGCGTTGCCAACCCCGAAGACCGCCTTTTAAGCCCACCCACATATTACAGTCATTAAAAACGCGTACGGATCGGTGCAATCGCAACATTCATTCACCATGTCTCACGGATCTACACCTGTCTACTGCTACAGCAACACCCCTGAGACTGCCCCAGCGATGCCTGATGACAATGCCACACTGCTGGAACCCCACCCATAAACCTGTGACAACAGTTGGTTGGATAAATTTTGTATGGATCTAGGATATCACAACCTGACCTTCCTTACAACTCCATACGGCAACACCGGTGCCATAGCTGGAGCTGCGGCCTTAGCAGGAATTGATGACACAGACAGCTGTATCCGTTCTGACGGGTTCAAAATCATAAAAGCAACTGTTGTGGTCCTTCTGGAACACGTTATCAACAAAAAGCTGAAAAAAATCTGTTTGGGGTGTGAAGTGGATCACCCCAGTCAGATTAGACATTCCTGTTTGTTTGAACCAGACCCCTATTTCTTTGACGCCTACTTTGAGGAGCTGACACGTAATCTGGTTAGACCAGACCTAAATAAAAATAAGCACATCGTTGCTCAAGCATTGAGTCGTTGTGGTTTAAGGGTTCACCCCCAGAGGATTCAGGGGTCAGTGGATGTGTAATGTTTCCTGTCCTGTGTTTCCCTTGTCTTGTGTGCTCTTTTGTTATTTCCTGTTCTGTGTCATGTTTTGTAGTCCTTTGTAGTTTTTCTTGTTTATTAGTTCTCCCAGGTGTTTCTAATTAGCCACACCCCCTTGTTATCTTGTTTAGCTTGTTTGTCTGTGTATTTAAACCTCTGTGCTTCAGTTGTTGGTTGTCGGTCGTTGTTTAATGTAGCTGTTACCTGTTCATGTCCTGAGTTCCGTGTTCCGCCTGGATTACTTGTTTGTTTTATTAAAAGTATGCTTGCATATGGATTCTCTCTCTGCTTCATCCTTGCCGCAGCGTGACAGAACGACCGACCAAACGATGAATCCAGCAGCATTAAATGAGTCTCTTCACATCATGCCTGATTTTCACAGCCTGACCCGGGAGTTTGCGGGACAGATCGCAGCCTTGGCCCTGGATAGCCTCGATCTGATGCAGTACACCTGGGGATTTATTCCTCTAGCTGCCTCTTGCTCTCTGGGTGACGAGGCAATTAAGGTGTGTTACCGGCTGGGGGCTAGGGAGGTTGACCCGAGGGAGCTCCCCGATCTCTCCGGTCTGGATTGGAGAGAGGCACTCTCCAGATGTCTGAAGAGCTTCCTCCCATGGCACGCAAGGTCAACACCTGATCTTCACGTCCCGTCCAGTTCAGCCGCATCTTCGCCGCCGCTGGTCCCGTCAAGCTCAGAGCGCACTTCTGCTGATCCAGAGACTGTTCACGTCGCTTCTGCTGATCCAGAGACTGTTCACGTCGCTTCTGCTGATCCAGAGACTGTTCACGTCGCTTCTGCTGATCCAGAGACTGTTCACGTTGCTTCTGCTGATCCAGAGACTGTTCACGTCGCTTCTGCTGATCCAGAGCTTCACGCCAGTCCAGCCAAGCCTGCACTTCACGTCAGCCCAGAGTCTCCTTCGCCGCTGGTCCCGCCCAGCTCAGAGTCTCCTTCACCGCTGGTCCCGCCCAGCTCAGAGTCTCCTTCACCGCTGGTCCCGCCCAGCTCAGAGTCTCCTTCACCGCTGGTCCCGCCCAGCTCAGAGTCTCCTTCACCGCTGGTCCCGCCCAGCTCAGAGTCTCCTTCACCGCTGGTCCCGCCCAGCTCAGAGTCCTCTTCACCGCTGGTCCCGCCCTGCTTAGAGTCTCCTTCGCCGCTGGTCCCGCCCAGTTCAGAGTCCCCTTCGCCGCTGGTTCCGTCCAGTTTAGAGCCCTCTTCGCCGCTGGTCCTGCCCAGCTCAGAGCCCTCTTCGCCGCTGGTCCTGCCCAGCTCAGAGCCCTCTTCGCCGCTGGTCCTGCCCAGCTCAGAGCCCTCTTCGCCGCTGGTCCTGCCCAGCTCAGAGCCCTCTTCGCCGCTGGTCCTGCCCAGCTCAAAGCCCTCTTCGCCGCTGGTCCTGCCCAGTTCAAAGTCCTCTTCGCCGCTGGTCCTGCCCAGCTCAAAGCCCTCTTCGCCGCTGGTCCTGCCCAGCTCAAAGCCCTCTTCATCGCTGGTCCAGGACTCTTTACCGGGGAGCCTCCCCAAGAAAATTTTGGGGGGGGGCAATACACCTCCGGACCAGCCCGATCCACCAGGACCGCCAGAGGGGTGGTCTCCTGTTCCGCCCTGGCCGCCCGAAGGGTCGTCTCCGCCCTGGCCGCCCAAAGGGTCGTCTCCACCCTGGCCGCCCAAAGGGTCGTCTCAGCCCTGGCCGCCCGAGGGGTCTTCTCCGCCGTGGCCGCCCGAAGGGTCTTCACCGCCGTGGCCGCCCGAAGGGTCTTCTCCGCCGTGGCCACCCGAAGGGTCTTCTCCGCCGTGGCCACCCGAAGGGTCTTCTCCGCCGTGGCCGCCCGAAGGGTCTTCTCCGCCGTGGCCGCCCGAAGGGTCTTCACCGCCGTGGCCGCCCGAAGGGTCTTCACCGCCGTGGCCGCCCGAAGGGTCTTCACCGCCGTGGCCGCCCGAGGGGTCTTCACCGCCGTGGCCGCCCGAGGGGTCTTCGGACAAGATGGCTGACTCCACGCCGGTGTCTTCGGACAAGATGGTCTCCTCTGAGCCGGTGTCTGTTCCTGTGCCATGGTCGCCTGAAGGGTCGTCTCCTCCCTGGCCGCCTGAAGGGTTGCCTCCGCCCTGGCCGCCTGCACAGCCTGCTCCGCCCTGGCCGCCTGCACAGCCTGCTCCGCCCTGGCCGCCTGCCCTGCCGGAGTCTTCAGGCCCTCTTCCGCTCCACGGGCCTAGCGCCCCGTCCCGCCCCCGGATCAGACCCACCACCCTCCTGGACCCTTTTTTTTTTTTTTTTTTTTTTTTTTCTCTTCGGAGTGTCTGGAATCCACTCCTTAGGTGGGGGGCTATGTAATGTTTCCTGTCCTGTGTTTCCCTTGTCTTGTGTGCTCTTTTGTTATTTCCTGTTCTGTGTCATGTTTTGTAGTCCTTTGTAGTTTTTCTTGTTTATTAGTTCTCCCAGGTGTTTCTAATTAGCCACACCCCCTTGTTATCTTGTTTAGCTTGTTTGTCTGTGTATTTAAACCTCTGTGCTTCAGTTGTTGGTTGTCGGTCGTTGTTTAATGTAGCTGTTACCTGTTCATGTCCTGAGTTCCGTGTTCCGCCTGGATTACCTGTTTGTTTTATTAAAAGTATGCTTGCATATGGATTCTCTCTCTGCTTCATCCTTGCTGCAGCGTGACAGGATGCTATTTTACACGAACTGCGTGACGAGGTTTTCATTGTTGAGAAGCTTCGCGAAGTCAGAGAGAAAGTTGTGGTTGTGTATAAATATCATATTTATACTTTTAAATAAACTAATCTAATTAATTTCTGATTAATAATTAGGCTGGCTAATTTTGAAAGTTTTCAAAGTCAATATTGCTTGTGATCTTAATATGTAATATGTATTTGTATTATTTTTGTTTACACTGTTGCATGATCTTCTTTTATAGGCTATGAGGAAAAACTCTACCATGCACACAGAGAGTGGAGCTCAATTCTGCTAACTGGGAAACAAGCTGAAAAACAAGAAGAGAAGAACAGTAAAACACCTATTAATGCAGATGACTTTATTCTTTCTCTGCAAGAACCAAGACAACCAAAGACTGATGATGAGCGCTCTGAGCAAACAGCAGTCAAGACGTATGATTACATGAAGAACTCAGTAAAGTCCAATGTGCAATGTTGGGCATCTACTGTACGCAGAACTTCTAATAATTTATGTGAATGCCATTCATAAACCTGTTAGATTTTTGTTTTATTTTAGAGATTAATAAAATTGTGTTTTAACAATGTTATAGCTAAGCATTTTTTATGTTTAAGAGAACATTTTGGGAACAAAAATAAAACTTCCCACTAAAAACTTTATAAGAATGTTAAGTAGTATTTTTAAGAGTATTTTTTAGAGAATGTTATCCTAACTTTTAGAAGAACATTCTAAGAATAAAAATAAAACTTCCTGCTAAAAACTTTATAAGAATGTAAAGGGACAAATGTTATGATTAAACCTTTATAGAAGGTCATCACAAAACATTTTTAGAGTGTTCTTAGAGAATGTAATCTATACATTTAAGGAGAACATTCTGGGAACTTAAATAAAACTACCCGCTAAAAATGTTATAAGAACATTAGAGAATAATGTTCTAACAATATTATCATTAAACATTTTTGGAATGTTTTTAGAGAATGTTTTCCTACCTTTTACGAGAACATTCTGGGAACTAAAATAAAACTACCCGCTAAAAATGTTATAAGAACATTAGGGAATAATGTTTTAACAATGTTATCATTAAACATTTTTGGAATGTTTTTAGAGAATGTTTTCGTACCTTTTACGAGAACATTCTGGGAACTAAAATAAAACTAGCCGCTGAAAACATTATACGAACATTTCAAGATAATGTTCTCAGAACATTTTGAGAACAAAAAAATTCTAGCTGGGATAGCAACTCGAGTCAGAACAGTATGAAGGTCTGACCCGAGTTTGGAGTATGTCGCTTGAACGGTCTAGGAGGAGTTAGTGTCTAAAAATTTGCGGTCAGAAAAATAATAATAATAATAAGAAGAAGAAGAATAAGTTTAAATAGGATTTCAGTAAGTTGGCTTTCTCAAGCCAACTTAATAATAAGTTTAAATAGGATTTCAGTAAGTTGGCTCTCTCAAGCCAACTTAATAATAAGTATGAGCAATAACAATAGTGATGCCTTGCTTTCAGCAAGCACCACTAATAATAATAATAATAATAATAAATAATCCTACCGAAAACAATAGGGCCTTCGCCCTTTCAGGGCTTGGGCCCTAATAATAATAATAAATAATCCTACCGAAAACAATAGGGCCTTCGCCCTTTCAGGGCTTGGGCCCTAATAATAATAATAATAATAATAATAATAATAATAATAATAATAATAATAATAATAATAATAATAATAATAATAATAATAATAATAATCCTACCGAAAACAATAGGGTCTTCGCCCTTTTAGGGCTTTGGCCCTAAAAAATAAATAAATAAATAAATAAATAAATCCTTACGGAAACAATAGGGCCTTCGCCCTTTCAGGGCTTGGGCCCTGAAAGGCCCTGAAATTTTCTGTCTATATAAAAGACAGAAAATATTACTTGACTTACCTTACCCAAAATATTCCACAACAAATCCTTTAAATTTAATGTAAAAATAAAAATGAAAGTAAGCAGTGTTGGGCTCTCGTAAACCTCTCATTAGAATCAAAATGTTTCAACATTTGCAATGTATTTGGATGCTGAACTATTCTTTATTACAGGCTTTGTTCTTCACTCATGTTCCAATATTGACGGAAAAAATCATCCTCTTCACACGCGCAGAAATGTGCTTGGAAACATCACAGTGGAGCGGTGTTTTGTACTACTTACGAATTGTACTACTGACTATTTAGAGCAGTGTAATGTTAGGTTGACTGTGTGTGTGTGTGTGTGTGTGTGTGTGTGTGTGTGTGTGTGTGTGTGTGTGTGTGTGTGTTCATGTTTTTCTATCCCGGTGGGGACTTCAACCTGAATGCACACAGACTCATGGGGACTCGTGTCAC
Organism: Scardinius erythrophthalmus; assembly: GCF_964197995.2. Taxonomy (NCBI): domain Eukaryota; kingdom Metazoa; phylum Chordata; class Actinopteri; order Cypriniformes; family Leuciscidae; genus Scardinius; species Scardinius erythrophthalmus. The sequence continues at coordinate 139,327 of NW_028296502.1, read as the reverse complement.
AGTGGGGACCTAAATAGAGGTCCCCATGGGTAAACAAGATTATAAATCATACAGAATGAGTTTTTTTGGAAATGTAAAAATGCAGAAAGTTTTCTGGGATAGGTAGGTTTAGGGATAGGGTTAGTGTGAGAAGATAGAATATACAGTTTGTACAGTATAAAAACCATTAAGTTCATTGAGAGTACCCACAAAGATAGTAAACCGCGCGTGTGTGTGTGTGTGTGTGGCGTGGGCGCGATTGAACAGTGGACACATAAAAACATACTCCGTCATTATACAGGACGACATTCAAACTGCAAAGTGTTAACTTATATTTGTGAACAGTCGCAATAAAACACAAAATTGTGCTTTTGTAAAATAATTTCAAGCAATCCACCCCCCGAAAGGCGCTAATTTTAAAATGAAACTAAAATGCTCATGGCTGCAAGGGCATTCATAACGGTGCGCGTCCACGGCGAGGAACGAGCAGAACAGAGTGAACGTTTTTCAGTTAATTCCTACTTCCATAGGAATTCATTTGAAACGCTCGCTTAACCACTATAAATGTCAGTGCGGACGAACATATATTACTTTCGTTTTTAAGTTAGCGATTAAAAAGCCCCCAGCGGTGTCACACGTCAGTTAACCGGTGGTAAAATATTCTCACCGTCACATACCTAGTATATTTTTATATAATTATATATACCTACCTGATTTTGATCACAAGAGGGCAGCACTATGTTTGACTTTATTTATGTATTGTTTAGACTAAACAACCATTCTGGCAGTTTTTAAACTTAACTCATTTTATTCTTTTTTTTTCAATTTAAGAATGAAGTTTAAGTTCTGATATTTGTATACTTTTATATAGTAATAAATGCTGTATAATTACATTTTTAGAATATATGAGGCTTTTTAGTGTTTCCTTGTTTGACATTACTTTAATCCATCGCCATAGCAAAACCGTTTGAGATATTTATTATCCGTTCACAATTTAGAATCATTAATATATTTTTATCATGTTGAAAAAGTTTGGTGGGAATAAAATAAACCACTTAGATAAAGTGGCTAAAAATTCAGAGGCTGATTTTGCAAAAAAAAACACATTCACACCAAAATATCTGACTTCCTGATGGTCAGAGCTAATGACTTTATATTAGAAAGTTGTCCGGGTCGATGAGATCAATATATGAACTGAGTTTTTTTAACTGTAGTTAAAACTAACCCCCCCCCCCACTTTTGTCAAAAGCATGTTGAAAGTGACACACTTCCTGCTGCCAGTTAGTGGCGCTATAACTTTGACTCACAATATAGTTACATCCATCTGATCGGCCTCTTACCACGAACACTAACTGATCTTGATGAAACGTCAGCAGTATGTATGCATTAGTTATAACACTTCGTTTTTCTCTTTTCTCGCCATTAATTCGTTTCCTCGCCACAGCCAAACCGTTCGAGATATCAAAAATCCGTCCGCAATTTAGCATCATCAATGTCTTGACTTCACGCTGACCGAGTTTGGAGGCGAATCGATGTATTTCCTAGGAATACATTAAATTCCAAACAACCCTACATAGCCGACTTCCTGTTGGGCTGGCGTAAAACTTAGAGCACGAAAGTTGTTCGGCCCGATGAGATCTATATGTGTACCGAGTTTCAAATTAATTCATGCAAGCGTGTTTGATATATGGACCAAGTTTTAGAACCCCGTTCAAGGGGGCGCTGTTGAGCCCCCCTGCCACGCCCGGCTACCAGATTCAGCCCCGCCCTGATGGCCGCGGGTTCTGACCTGTGTGCAAAGTTTCAAGAGTTTTCGAGCACGTTTAGGGACCCAAAAGCCCCAGAAACCTTGAAAAACAAATGAAAAAGTAAATCTCACTCAACTGACAAATCACCCCCACCCCTCACACACTCAGAGACAGAGAGAGAGAGAAAATTCTCCAAAAAATCACATTCAAACCAAAATATCTGACTTTCTGTTGCTTTGAGCTAATAAGTGTAAATTAAAAAGTTGTCCGGCTCGATAAGAACAATATACATACCAAGTTTTGTGTTTCTAGGTAAAACTAAGCCCCCATTTTTGACTAAAGGTGGCGCTACTGAGCCCCTCACCACGCCCGTTTCTGAAACTTTGCCCATGTCTACTGGATAATAAGTGTGATGTGTCTGTCGAGTTTCATGCAATTTCAAGTATGTTAAGAGTCTCAAAAGCATCAAAAAAGAATATTAAAGTTTGATGCGTTGCCATGGCAACAGTATCTAATATATCAATAATCCTTTCACAGGTCTACATCTGCCGTGTGTCTACATTATACAGATAAAGTTTGAAGCAAATCAGGTAAAAATAAGAGAGTGATTTCAAAGCATTTTGAAAGTGACACACTTCCTGCCAGTTGGTGGCGCTATAACTTTGACTCACAATAGTCACATCCTTGTGTTCGGCCTCTGACCACGAACACACTGCTGAAGTTTCATCAAGATCAGATAATGTATGCTGAAGTTATAACACACTTCCTGTGTCCCTTATTCGCCATAAATTCGTTTCCTTGCCACGGCCAAACCTTTCGAGATATCAAAAATCCGTCCGCAATTTAGCATCCTCAATGTCTTGACTTCATGCTGACCGAGTTTTGGAGGCGATTGGATGAATTCTCTAGGAGGAGTACATTAAATTCCACAGCATGCATTTCAAAACAACCCATAATAGCCGACTTCCTGTTGGGCTGGCGTAAAAAGTAAAAGTACGAAAGTTGTTTGGCCCGATGAGATCTATATGTGTACCGAGTTTCATATTATTACATGCAAGCGTGTCTGATTTATGGACCAAGTTTTCGGACCCCGTTCAAGAGGGGCGCTGTCGAGCCACCCTGCCATGCCCGGGTACCAGCTTCAGCCCGACCCTGATGGCCGCGGGTTCTGACCCGTGTGCAAAGTTTCAAGAGTTTTCGAGCACGTTAAGGGTCTCAAAAGTGCCCGAAAGGTTGACAGAAAAATAATAATAATTAAAGCTGCAAGCAGCGATGAAAGGGCCCTCGCACCCGTGCCATCAACACTCGGTGGCTTTAGGAAGACAGAGCATGGTTGGGAAATGTACATTTAAGGAGGTATATATAGTAAGAGTATGTCAAAGTCAGTTACAAAATGTTTTGTATAATGGTGATAATAGCATGCTTCATGACTCAGCTAAGTGTTGCTCAGTGTTGTTCAGGCCATGATTCTTATCAAACGTGTGAAGTTTGGGGCAGATTGGACATTCCATGCCTGGGTTACAGCAAATTCCTATTTAATTGCAGTGATAGCATGCTTTAGCACTTAGCTAAGTGTTTGCTAGCATGTTTCTAGTATGTTGCTAACCTGTTTAGCACTTGCTGGCTCTTTTTTATGTTATTAGGAGACCACAACAGTGTTAAACATGTCACTTCCTGTTGACAGCAGGTGGCGCTATTACTATAACTGAATATTCTCATGTAGATGTGTTCAGGCCATGACTCTTATCAAACGTGTGAAGTTTGAGGCAGATTGGACATTCCATGCCTGTGTTACAGCAAATTCCTATTTAATTGCAGCAATAGCATGCTTTAGCACTTAGCTAAGTGTTTGCTAGCATGTTTTAGGATTTTTCTAGTATGTTGTTAGCATGTTTAGCACTTGCTGGCACTTTTTTTATATGTTTTTATGTCCACAACAGTGTTTAACATGTCACTTCCTGTTGCCAGCAGGTGGCACTATGACTGTAACTGAATATGAGCATGGTCATGTGTTCAGGACAGAACGTTTATTAAAAGTGTGAAGTTTGGCACAGATTGGACATTGCCTTCTTGAGTAACAACAACATCCTGTTTCATTGAATTAGCATGCTTTAGCACTTAGCTAAGTATTGCTAGCATGTTTTAAAATGTTTCTAGCATGTTTAGAAGTCAATGGAATTTTTAACATGTTGCTAGAATGGCATCAACGTGTTAAACATGACACTTCCTGTTACCAGTAGGTGGCGCTATTACTATAACTGAATGTTCTCATGTAGATGTGTTCAGGACAGAACGCTTATCAAAAGTGTGAAGTTTGGGGCAGATTGGACATTCCATGCCTGAGTTACAGCAAATTCCTATTTAATTGCAATAATAGCATGCTTTAGCACTTAGCTAAGAGTTTGCTAGCATGTTTTAGCATGCTTCTAGTATGTTGTTAGCATGTTTAGCACTTGCTGGCACTTTTTTATATGTTATTAGGAGTCCATAACAGTGTTAAACATGTCACTTCCTGTTGCCAGCAGGTGGCGCTATGACTGTAACTGAATATGAGCATGGTCATGTGTTCAGGACAGAACGCTTATCAAAAGTGTGAAGTTTGGGGCAGATTGGACATTCCATGCCTGAGTTACAGCAACTTCCTGTTTCATGGCGAAACATCGAAATTTGTCAGGCCGCCGAGGACCCGCCCTTTGACGAAAACTCAAGATCTTCGCAATTTAACGTCGCAAAGGCCTTAAGATTACACTCACCAAATTTGAAGATGATCAGATTAAAACTGTAGGAGGAGTTCGTTAAAGTACGAGGCCTGAAAATGGCAAAAACTGCACAAAAATCTGAGAGGAAGTTCAAAATGGCTGACTTCCTGTTGTGTTTAGGGCTATGCTCCAAGAGACTTTTTTGTAGGTATTAGGTCATTACAGGTATGTACCGAATTTCGTGCACGTACGTGGAACGTTGCGGGAGGCGCACTCTGTTGAACTTTTATAGGTGGCGCTATCGAGCCATTTTGCCCCGTCCAATTCTGATACCTATATCAGATGTACATTTTCGCCAGTTCTGACGTGTGTGCAAAGTTTCGTGAGTTTTCGAGCATGTTTAGGCCCTCAAAAATGCAATTCAATGCGGAGAAGAAGAATAATAATAATAATAAATATAGCTGCGAGCAGCGATTACGGGCCCAAGCCGGTGGCACCGCAACCCCAGGCACCGGTGGTGGCGGTACCGCCGGAATATATATATATTTATATGTATTTATATATGTATATATATATATATATATATATATATATATATATATATGTGTGTGTGTGTGTGTGTGTGTGTGTGTGTGTGTGTGTGTGTGTGTGTGTGTGTGTTTTTAGGAGAAGTCTCTTCTGCTCACCAAGGCTGCATTTATTTGATTAAAAATACAAACAAAAACAGTAATATTGTGAAATATTATTCCAATTTAAAACAGCTGTTTTCTATTTTAAAATATTTTACACTGTAATTAATTTATGTGATCAAAGTTGAGTTTTCAGCATCATTACTCCCGTCTTCAGTGTCACATGATCCTTCAGAAATCATTCTAATATGATGATTGATGGTCAATAAATATTATTATTTTCAATGTTGAAAACAGTTGTGTACAGATTTTTTTTTCAAAATGCGCTGATGAATGTAAAGTTCAAAAGAACAGCATTTATTTAAAATATAATTTGTTTTAACATTATAAATGTCTGTACTATAACTTTTGATCAGTTTAACTCCTTCTCGATGAATAAAAGTATTGATTTATTTTATTTCTTTCACCCAAAAATAAAATTAAAATTATTACTGACCCCAAACTTTTGAACGGTAGTGTTTAATGTTACAAAAGCTTTAGATTTCAGATAAATGCTGTTCTTTTGAACTTTCTATTCATCAAAGACTGTATACAACTGTTTTCGACATTTAAAATAATCATGAATGTTTCTTGAGCATCAATCATCATATTAGAATAATTTCTGAAGGATCATGTGACAGTGACGACTGGAGTAATGATGCTGAAAACTCAGCTTTGATCACAGGAATAAATAACAGTTTAAAATATATTAAAATAGAAAGCAGATGTTTTAAATTGGAATACTATTTTACAATATTACTGTTTTTGTTTGTATTTTTAATCAAATAAATGCAGCCTTGGTGAGCAGAAGAAACTTTGCTTAAAAACATTAAAAATCTTACTGACCCCAAACTTTTGAACAGTAGTGTATTTGTAGTGGACTTTGAGGAGTATTTCACATTTTTATATATTATATAAAAATGTAAGGGACAAGACACAGATAATTTTACTTGCCTGACCTGATTAAAACAATGAAAAAACTTAAATGAAAAAATAACTTGGGAATCACTAAAACGAGTGAATTAATCTGATTTTATGATAGAGTCAAAATATTCTACAACATTCTTTAAATTCAACGATGTTGAGAACGGAACAAGAATAAAAAAAGAACTATAAACAAGCTGAAACTAAATAAAATAAAAATGAAAACGAAATTAAGCAGTGTTGGGCTCACACAACTCTCTCATTAGAATCAAAATGTTTCAACATTTGCGATGAATTTGGATGCTAAACTATCCTTTATCATAGGCTTTGTACTTCACTCACTTTCCAATATCGACGGAAAAAATCATCCTATTCCAATAGAGTCTGGCTGCAGACTTGCACTTGCACTCTCAGACTTGCACTCTCAGACACCAGCGCTTCCTCTGCCTGTGACGTCACTCGCAATCGACACAAATTAACCGGAAATATGTTTCCAACAGTAAATATGTTATATTATTTATTTTTTCAGAAAAAAAAAAAAAAACGGCATAATTTTTTAAGTTATTAAACATTGTATCGTTAAAGTTGGTATTATACCTTATATTGCTATCATATACTGTTGTGTCCCAACATTAACACAACATTTCCCCAAAATCATGTTTAATCGGAGATACTAGATTTATGACTTGGGAGCAGGGAGATACGAGGTTACGCTGTCATTGATAAGAGTGGTACGGACACTGAAGTCGCTGCTGCCGGTGTTCTGACGGAACGACTGGCAGTGTTCATCAAAGTCTGCGGGCGCGTTGAGCCTTTTGACAAGAGAAGGCTTAAAGAGCTATTCAAATCTAATGATTGTGGTTACATACATCTTCCTAAACTCCATTTTAAACGTTTAAGAGATATGAGTGATGCAATACCAAAATACTAGGCTGTCTAGGCGGAAATTAGCCTAATCTGCACGCAAACTTGCCTTCGTGGCTCACGGGCTTCCTTCTGCACCGAAGCATTACAGTTATCGATTTTTAACAAAACATGCCTACTCAAATGTATCTAACCTAACTATTTTCACTCGTTATTGTCTAAAAAAACATACAGAATTATCCAAAGATAGGCTTACTTAGCGCCAGTAACTTAGGCAGACCTTTTTTCTCCCATAAATTAAAACCTTGCTACTTGGGGTATTTTACATGCACAGTGCCAACTTCCAGTCAGTAAAATAATAATAAAAACAATAATTTAATGCTGGTATCCAAAACATTTAATTCAATTCATTATATTAGATACCTTTTAAAACTTCAATGTACACGTGTAATAAGTAGACATTTAAAATACATCAATAACTGATATCATAGTTTAACACAGATAAAATCAGAGTTAAGTCTTGCTTTACGTGTTGCTCGATGAGGATTTCTTAATCGCTGCGACTTTCAATCCTGAGGAGACAAAATGCCGCGGAGTGAAGAAGAGGTGGAGTTATGAGGATTCCCAGACAGTTGAAGTGTCCAATGGAGTTAAGAGATTTGCTCTCTAACTATTTTCAACACTTTAGATTGGTTAATAATTTGTGAAAATAACAGAACGTGGGGACTGACCAATAACATCGATTTGTGAAAAAATATTAAATTGACAAACTTTGAACATACGAGGTTTCCGCCAGACAGCGACCATATACATATATATATTTATGGTATATGATAACAGAAAAGATTTTTGAACGACATTGGGAGCTGTTCTCAATCCGACACAAACCACACTATGCGTCGATTGCAAGTGACGTCACTTGCAGAGGAAGCGCTGGTGTCTGAGCGTGCAGGTCTGAGAGTGCAAGTCTGAGAGTGCAAGTGCAGGTCTGCAGCCAGACCCTTCTCTGCTATTCACACGCGCAAAAATGTGCTTGGAAACATCACAGTGGAGCGGTGCTTACCAATTGAATGGTACGAATTGTAGTACTGACTATTTAAACAGAGCATTGTAAATTTTATATGTTAGGTTGACTATTTTATTAATATATTTTATTAAGGCTATAATGAACAGGCTACCTGATTTTGAACACAAGAGGGCAGTATAGCACTATGTTTGACTTTATTTATTTATTGTTTAGACTAAACAACCATTCTGGCAGTTTTTAAACTTAAACTTCATTCTTAAATTGAAATAAAAAAAGAATAAAATGAGTTAAGTTCTGATATTTGTATACTTTTATATAGTAATAAATGGTGTATAATTACATTTTTAGAATAAATTAGACTTTTAGCATTTCCTTGTTTGACATTACTTTAATCCCTCACCATAGCAAAACCGTTTGAGATATTTATTATCCGTTCACAATTTAGCATCATTTATATATTTTTATCATGTTGAAAAAGTTTGTTGGGAATAAAATAAACCACTTAGATAAAGGTGGCTAAAAATTAAGAGGCTGATTTTGCAAAAAAATCCACATTCAGACCAAAATATCTGACTTCCTTATGGTCAGAGCTAATGACTTTAAATTAGAAAGTTGTCCGGGTCGATGAGATCAATATATGAACTGAGTTTTTTTTACTGTAGTTAAAACTAACCCCCCCACTTTTGTCAAAAGCATGTTGAAAGTGACACACTTCCTGCTGCCAGTTGGTGGCGCTATAAACTTTGACTCACAATAGTTACATCCATCTGATCGGCCTCTTACCACGAACACACTGCTGAAGTTTCAACAAGATCAGTTAATGTATGCAGAAGTTATTCCACTTCGTGATTCTCTTTTCTCGCCATAAATTCGATTCCTCGCCACGGCCAAACCGTTCGAAATATCAAAAATCCGTCCGCAATTTAGCATCCTCAAAGTCTTGACTACATGCACACCGAGTTTGGAGGGGACACGGTGAATTTTCTAGGAGGAGTATTTCACATTCCACAGCAAGCGTTTTCCAAACAACCCATAATAGCCGACTTCCTGTTGGGCTGGCGTGAAACTGGACAGAGGGAAAGTTGTTCGGCCCGATGAGATCTATATGTGTTCCGAGTTTCATATTAATTCATGCAAGCATGTTTGAATTGCGGGTCAAGTTTTCAGACCCCGTTCAAGGGGGCGCTGTTGAGCCCCCCTGCCACGCCCGTTTCTGAAACTTTTCACATGTCTACTGGCTAATAAGTGTTATGTGTCTGTCGAGTTTCATCCAATTTCAAGCATGCTAAGAGTCTCAAACGCATCCAAAAAGAATATTAAAGTTTGATGTGTTGCCACGGCAACAGTGTCTAAGATATCAATAATCCTTTCACAGCTCTACATCTGCCGAGTATTTTCATTATACACATAAAGTTTGAAGCAAATCGGGTAAAAATAAGAGGGTGACTTCAAAGCATTTTGAAAGTGACACACTTCCTGCTGCCAGTTGGTGGCGCTATAACTTTGACTCACAATAGTCACATCCATGTGATCGGCCTCTTACACACTGCTGAAGTTTCATCAAGATCAGTTAATGTATGCTGAAGTTATAACACACTTCCTGTTTCTCTTTTCTCACCATAAATTCGTTTCCTCGCCACGGCCAAACCGTTCGAGATATCAAAAATCCGCTGGCAATTTAGAATCATCAATGTCTTGACTTCATGCTGACCAAGTTTGGTGGTGATCGGATGAATTCTCTAGGAGGAGTGTTTTAAATTCCATTGCACACGTTTTTCAAACAACCCATAATAGCTGACTTCCTGTTGGGCGGAGCTAATGACATAGAGTGCGGAAGTTGTTCGGCCCGATGAGATCTATATGTGTACCGAGTTTCATACAAATATGTTCTTGTATGTGTCCAAGATTTCAGATTGCATTCTAGGGGGCGCTGTTGAGCACCCCTGCCACGCCCGGGTACCAGCTTCAGCCCGGCCCTAATGGCCGCGGGTTCTGACCTGTGTGCAAAGTTTCATGAGTTTTTGAGCATGTTAAAGGCCCCAAAAGCCCCCGAACCCTTGAAGAACAATAATAAATATAGCTGCGAGCAGCGATTACGGGCCCAAGCCGGTGGCACCGCAACCCCGGTGCCTTTAGGGTGGCGGTGCCGCCGGCTTTGGCCCTTTATCGCTGCTCGCAGCTATATATATATATATATATATATATATATATATATATATATATATACACATACATATATATATTTATTTATTTATTCATTCATTCATTCATTTTTTTTTTTTTTTTATTATTATTATTTTTTTATTCAGATTTTATGATACACTCAAAATATTCCACAACAAATCCTTTAAATTTAATGTAAAAGTAAAAATGAAAGTAAGCAGTGTTGGGCTCACGTAACCCTCATCAGAATCAAAATGTTTCAACATTTGCGATGTATTTGGATGCTAAACTATTCTTTATTATAGGCTTTGTTCTTCACTCGTGTTCCAATATTGATGGAAAAAATAATCCTCTTCACATGCGCAAAAATTTGCTTGGAAACATCACAGTGGAGCGAGCGGTGCTTACTGTGAATGTACGAATTGTACTACTGACTATTTAGAGCAGTGTAATTTTTATATGTTAGGTTGACTATTTTATTATTATATTTTATTAAGGCTATAATGAACAGGCTGCGATGTCAAGATTGTAATGCTGGAGTGTGTGTGTGTGTGTGTGTTCATGTTTTTCTATCCCGGTGGGGACTTTAACCTGAATGCACACAGACTCATGGGGACTCGTGTCACAGTGGGGACCTAAATAGAGGTCCCCATGGGTAAACAAGATTATAAATCATACAGAATGAGTTTTTTTGGAAATGTAAAAATGCAGAAAGTTTTATGGGATAGGTAGGTTTAGGGGTAGGGTTAGTGTGAGGAGATAGAATATACAGTTTGTACAGTATAAAAACCATTAAGTCCATGGAGAGTACCCACAAAGATAGTAAACCGTGTGTGTGTGTGTGTGTGTGTGTGTGTGTGGCGTGGGCGCGATTGAACAGTAGACACATAAAAACATACTCCATCATTATACAGGACGACATTCAAACTGCAAAGTGTTAACTTATATTTGTGTACAGTTGCAATAAAACACAAAATTGTGCTTTTGTAAAATAATTTCAAGCAATCCACCCCCCGAAAGGTGCTAATTTTAAAATGAAACTAAAATGCTCATGGCTGCACGGGCATTCATAACGGTGCACGTCCACGGCGAGGAACGAGCAGAACAGAGTGAACGTTTTTCAGTTAATTCCTACTTCCATAGGAATTCATTTGAAACGCTCGCTCAACCAATATAAATGTCAGTGCGGACGAACATATTTTACTTTAGTTTTTAAGTTAGCGATTAAAAAGCCCCCAGCGGTGTCACACGTCAGTTAACCGGTGGTAAAATATTCTCACCGTCACATACCTAGTATATTTATATATAGATATAATAGGCCCAGGGCTTGACATTAACACCCGCCAACCCGCCAAATGCGGGTGGATTTTGCTCGTGGCGGGTAACACAGTCACTCCAACTAGCCACTTTGGCGGGTTGAATAATTGTAGTCATTTCAAAAGGCATCTGAAAATAAGTGTGACACTACGACACTACAACTCCCATAGGGCTGTCAACGAATATTCTAAATTCGAATATATATTCAAATAGTTTAAAAAAAAAACAGAATTTCGAAGGTGAAAATTAATATTCGAATGTGGAAAAACGCCCGCGGTAGCAGAGGCGCGGCTGTCTGCTTTGCGAGTGGGCGCGCTGCCTGAGGGGTCATTTTATTTAACGTTAAACAGAAACATTAGTGAAGTGTAGGCTACTGTACTGACTGAATAGATATTGCATGAATAAGGTAGGTTAGATACAGCAGTTTCATGCACTGCAGGCTTCCACTGGTTTGATTATTTACCGTTTCATGTCAAGGAAAAGTTCCATGTTTACCACAGCACAGCTCGCTCGGAGCATTCAATGTCAATTATTTATACTGTAAAACTTCAATCAATGTTAATAATATTTGTTTCAATCACTGTATGAAGCCTGCTATATAAGAGTCGCGACCTTAAATTGCTTGCATAAAACTATTGATCAGCTCTCAACATTCGCTTATTGTTGTTCATTTTTAAACTGTTATGCACAGAGCGCGTGACGCCTCATTCGCACCGCAAGACCTCCAGACGCGCGTAAACGCGTCTTTACACTCGCGCCAGATGCTCTATTCGCGTTTGGTGTTGAGGGTGAGGGCGAGAGAGAGAAAGAGTGCCTGCGAGCGAGAGTGAGTGAGGTCTGCGGTCTTATTAGTTGATTTACTTGTTTTCGTGTAGGTAATACGTTGTCAAATATGTTTAAACTTAAATAAACTACCTATACAAGTAGTTATGTCTCTTTGTATTAATTTGTCCTGTTATTGACTTAATGCGCGTCATTGACAAAATGCGCAACCAGATGTTCGAATAGTTCGAATAGGCCTATAAGCTATGTTTTTTTTTTTAGAGGGAATATTCAAAGGTCATTTTTGAGCAATTTTCACAGCCCTAATGAGTATTGTCGCTAGTGACCGACAGCAAAGAACCTGCTGGAGTTATGTCGTATGCCGGTGGAGCAATGTGGCTACATAATACACAATACATGGTTTTATTTTAAAAAAGGAGCTTTACACACAACCTTATCAGAGCTAATTATAATGACCTGTATTGTTATATATTTATGTAGTCTTGATTTGGGTGTATACAGTGGTTTTACATTTAAAAGGGTTGTAAATCTAGTTCAAGTACATTTTAGCACGCCATGGTCAACTTTTATCAGGTAATTTCACAACAACAAAAATGTGGCTAGTAAAAATGCTGTGTGGCTAGTAACTTTGGAAAACCACTAGCCACATTGGCTAGTGAGCAAAAAAGTTAATGTCAAGCCTTGAATAGGCCTACCTGATTTTGAACACAAGAGGGCAGTATAGCACTATGTTTGACTTTATTTATGTATTGTTTAGACTAAACAACCATTCTGGCAGTTTTTAAACTTAAAATTCATTCTTAAATTGAAAAAAAATAATAAAATGTTTAGTTGTGATGTTTGTATACTTTTATATAGAAATAAATGGTATATAATTACATTTTTAGAAAATTTGAGGCTTTTAGTTTTTCCTTTTTGGACATTACTTTAATCCTTCGCCATAGCAAAACCGTTTGAGATATTTATTATCCGTTCACAATTTAGCATATTTAATGTATTTTCATCATGTTGAAAAAGTTTGGTGGGAATTAAATAAATAGTTTAAGAGGAGTGGCTAAAAATTCATAGGCTGATTTTGCAAAAAAATCCACATTCAGACCAAAATATCTGACTTCCTTTTGCTCTGAGCTAATGAATGTAAATTAGAAAGTTGTCCGGCTTGATGAGAACAATATAAAAACATTTTTTTTTACTGTATTTAAAACTAACCCCCCCACTTTTGTCAAAAGCATGTTGAAAGTGACACACTTCCTGCTGCCAGTTGGTGGCGCTATAACTTTGACTCACAATAGTCACATCCATCTGATCGGCCTCTTACCACGAACACACTGCTGAAGTTTCATCAAGATCAGTTGATGTATGCAGAAGTTATAACACTTCGTGTCTCTCTTTTCTCGCCATAAATTCGTTTCCTCACCACGGCCAAACCGTTCAAGATATCAAAAATCCGTCCGCAATTTAGCATCCTCAATGTCTTTACTTCATGCTGACTGAGTTTGGAGGTGATTGAATGAATTCTCTAGGAGGAGTACATCACATTCCACAGCAAGCGTTTTCCAAACAACCCATAATAGCTGACTTCCTGTTGGGCTGGCGTGAAACTTGTCAGAGGGAAAGTTGTTCGGCCCGACGAAATCTATATGTGTACCGAGTTTCATATTATTTCATGCAAGCGTGTTTGATATATGGACCAAGTTTTCAGACCCTGTTCAAGAGGGCGCTGTTGAGCCCCCCTGCCACGCCCGTTTCTGAAACTTTTCACATGTCTACTGGCTAATAAGTGTTATGTGTCTGTCGAGTTTCATCCAATTTCAAGCATGTTAAGAGTCTCAAACGCATCCGAAAAGAATATTAAAACTTGATGCGTTGCCACGGCAACAGTATCTAAGATATCAATAATCCTTTCACAGGTCTACATCTGCCCTGTGTTTACATTATACACATAAAGTTTGAAGCAAATCGGGTGAAATTAAGAGGGTAACTTCAAAGCATTTTGAAAGTGACACACTTCCTGCTGCCAGTTGGTGGCGCTATAACTTTGACTCACAATAGTCACATCCATGTGATCGGCCTCTTACAACGAACACACTGCTGAAGTTTCATCAAGATCAGTTAATGTATGCAGACGTTATAACACACTTCCTGTGTCCCATTATTCGCCATAAATTCGTTTCCTCGCCACGGCCAAACCGTTCGAGATATCAAAAATCCGTTCGCAAGAATTCATCCTCAATGTCTTGACTTTATTCTCACCGAGTTTGGTGGCGATCGGATGAAATCCCTAGGAGGAGTATTTCACATTCCATTGTATAAGTTTTCCAAACAACGTATAATAACCGACTTCCTGTTGGGCTTTTGTAAAACTTAGAGCACGAAAGTTGTTCGGCCCGATGAGATCTATATGTGTACTGAGTTTCATATTATTACATGCAAGCGTGTTTGATTTATGGACCAAGTTTTCGGACCCCATTCCAGGGGGCGCTGTCGAGCCCCCCTGCCACGCCCCAGCACCAGCTTCAGCCCGGCCCTGATGGCCGCAGGTTCTGCATGTGTGCAAAATTTCAAGAGTTTTTGAGCATGTTAAGGGCCCCAAAAGTGGCAAAAAGGCAAAAAAAAAATAATGAAGAAAAAAAATAAAAAAAAAATAATAATCCTTACGGAAACAATAGGGCCTTCGCCCTTTCAGGGCTTGGGCCCTAATAATAATAATAATCCTAACGAAAACAATAGGGCTCTGCGCCCTTTCAGGGCTTGGGCCCTAATTAAAGCTGCAAGCAGCGATGAAAGGGCCCTCGCACCCGTGCCATCAACACTCGGTGGCTTTAGGAAGACAGAGCATGGTTGGGAAATGTACATTTAAGGAGGTATATATAGTAAGAGTATGTCAAAGTCAGTAACAAAATGTTTTGTATAATGGTGATAATAGCATGCTTCATGACTCAGCTAAGTGTTGCTAGCATGTTTAGTCTGTTTCTAGCATGCTTAGTACACAATAATTATGTCGTTAGTACTGCATTACTGTGTTAACCATGTCAGTTTCTGTTGCCAGTAGGTGGCGTTATGACTATAGCTGAATATGAGCATGGATGTGTGTTCAGGACAGAACTCTTATCAAACGTGTGAAGTTTGGTGCAAATTGGAAATTGCCTTCTTGAGTAACAAAAAAGTCATGTTTCATTGAATTAGCATTCTTTAGCACTTAGCTAAGCATTGTTAGCATGTTTTAACATGTTTCTAGCATGTTTAGAACTCAATGGCATTTTTAACATGTTATTAGAACGGCATCAACGTGTTAAGCATGTCACTTCCTGTTGCCAGTAGGTGGCGCTATTACTATAAATGAACATTCTCATGTAGATGTATTCAGGCCATGACTCTTATCAAAAGTGTGAAGTTTGGGGCAGATTGGACATTCCATGCCTGAGTTACAGCAAATTCCTATTGAATTGCAATAATAGCATGCTTTAGCACTTAGCTAAGAGTTTGCTAGCATGTTTTAGCATGCTTCTAGTATGTTGTTTGCATGTTTAGCACTTGCTGGCACTTTTTTATATGTTATTAGGAGTCCATAACAGTGTTAAACATGTCACTTCCTGTTGCCAGCAGGTGGCGCTATGACTATAACTGAATATGAGCATGGCCATGTGTTCAGGACAGAACTCTTATCAAACGTGTGAAGTTTGGGGCAGATTGGACATTCCATGCTTGAGTTACAGCAACTTCCTGTTTCATGGCGAAACATCGAAATTTGTAAGGCCGCCGAGGACCCGCCCTTCGACGAAAACTCAAGATCTTCGCAATTTAACGTCGCAAAGGCCTTAAGATTACACTCACCAAATTTGAAGATGATCAGATTAAAACTGTAGGAGGAGTTCGTTAAAGTACGAGGCCTGAAAATGGCAAAAACTGCACAAAAATCTGAGAGGAAGTTCAAAATGGCTGACTTCCTGTTGTGTTTAGGGCTATGCTCCAAGAGACTTTTTTGTAGGTATTAGGTCATTACATGTATGTACCGAATTTCGTGCACGTACGTGGAACGTTGCGGGAGGCGCACTCCGTTGAACTTTTATAGGTGGCGCTATCGAGCCATTTTGCCCCGTCCAATTCTGAAACCTATATCAGATGTAAATTTTCGCCAGTTCTGACGCGTGTGCAAAGTTTCGTGAGTTTTCGCGCATGTTTAGGCCCTCAAAAATGCAATTCAATGCGGAGAAGAAGAAGAAGAAGAAGAAGAATAATAATAAACAGAGCAATTCCAAGAGGGTCCTCACACCATCGGTGCTCGGGCCCTAATTAAAGCTGCAAGCAGCGATGAAAGGGCCCTCGCACCCGTGCCATCAACACTCGGTGGCTTTAGGAAGACAGAGCATGGTTGGGAAATGTACATTTAAGGAGGTATATATAGTAAGAGTATGTCAAAGTCAGTAACAAAATGTTTTGTATAATAGTGATAATAGCATGCTTCATGACTCAGCTAAGTGTTGCTAGCATGTTTAGTCTGTTTCTAGCATGCTTAGTACACAATAATTATGTGGTTAGTACTGCATTACTGTGTTAACCATGTCAGTTTCTGTTGCCAGTAGGTGGCGTTATGACTATAGCTGAATATGAGCATGGATGTGTGTTCAGGACAGAACTCTTATCAAACGTGTGAAGTTTGGTGCAAATTGGACATTGCCTTCTTGAGTAACAACAAAGTCATGTTTCATTGAATTAGCATTCTTTAGCACTTAGCTAAGCATTGTTAGCATGTTTTAACATGTTTCTAGCATGTTTAGAACTCAATGGCATTTTTAACATGTTGCTAGAACGGCATCAACGTGTTAAACATGTCACTTCCTGTTGCCAGTAGGTGGCGCTATTACTATAACTGAATTTGAGCATAGACATGTGTTCAGGCCATGATTCTTATCAAACATGTGAAGTTTGGGGCAGATTGGACATTCCATGCCTGGGTTACAGCAAATTCCTATTTAATTGCAGTGATAGCATGCTTTAGCACTTAGCTAAGTGTTTGCTATTATGTTTCTAGTATGTTGCTAACCTGTTTAGCACTTGCTGACTCTTTTTTATATGTTATTAGGAGACCACAACAGCGTTAAACATGTCACTTCCTGTTGACAGCAGGTGGCGCTATTACTATAACTGAATATTCTCATGTAGATGTGTTCAGGCCATGACTTATCAAACGTGTGAAGTTTGGGGCAGATTGGACATTCCATGCCTGTGTTACAGCAAATTCCTATTTAATTGCAGCAATAGCATGCTTTAGCACTTAGCTAAGTGTTTGCTAGCATGTTTTAGCATGTTTCTAGTATGTTGTTAGCATGTTTAGCACTTGCTGGCACTTTTTTTATATGTTTTTATATGTCCACAACAGTGTTTAACATGTCACTTCCTGTTGCCAGCAGGTGGCACTATGACTGTAACTGAATATGAGCATGGTCATGTGTTCAGGACAGAACGTTTATTAAAAGTGTGAAGTTTGGTGCAAAGTGTGAAGTTTGGTGCAAATTGGACATTGCCTTTTTGAGTAACAACAACATCCTGTTTCATTGAATTAGCATGCTTTAGCACTTAGCTAAGTATTGCTAGCATATTTTAACATGTTTCTAGCATGTTTAGAAGTCAATGGCATTTTTAAAATGTTGCTAGAATGGCATCAACGTGTTAAACATGACACTTCCTGTTACCAGTAGGTGGCGCTATTACTATGACTGAATGTTCTCATGTAGATGTGTTCAGGACAGAACGCTTATCAAAAGTGTGAAGTTTGGGGCAGATTGGACATTCCATGCCTGAGTTACAGCAAATTCCTATTTAATTGCAATAATAGCATGCTTTAGCACTTAGCTAAGAGTTTGCTAGCATGTTTTAGCATGCTTCTAGTATGTTGTTAGCATGTTTAGCACTTGCTGGCACTTTTTTATATGTTATTAGGAGTCCATAACAGTGTTAAACATGTCACTTCCTGTTGCCAGCAGGTGGCGCTATGACTGTAACTGAATATGAGCATGGTCATGTGTTCAGGACGGAACGCTTATCAAAAGTGTGAAGTTTGGGGCAGATTGGACATTCCATGCCTGAGTTACAGCAACTTCCTGTTTCATGGCGAAACATCGAAATTTGTCAGGTCGCCGAGGACCCGCCCTTTGACGAAAACTCAAGATCTTCGCAATTTAACGTCGCAAAGGCCTTAAGATTACACTCACCAAATTTGAAGATGATCAGATTAAAACTGTAGGAGGAGTTCGTTAAAGTACGAGGCCTGAAAATAGCAAAAACTGCACAAAAATCTGAGAGGAAGTTCAAAATGGCTGACTTCCTGTTGTGTTTAGGGCTATACTCCAAGAGACTTTTTTGTAGGTATTAGGTCATTACATGTATGTACCGAATTTCGTGCACGTACGTGGAACGTTGCGGGAGGCGCACTCCGTTGAACTTTTATAGGTGGCGCTATCGAGCCATTTTGCCCCGTCCAATTCTGAAACCTATATCAGATGTAAATTTTCGCCAGTTCTGACGCGTGTGCAAAGTTTCGTGAGTTTTCGAGCATGTTTAGGCCCTCAAAAATGCAATTCAATGCGGAGAAGAATAATAATAATAATAATTAAAGCTGCAAGCAGCGATGAAAGGGCCCTCGCACCCGTGCCATCAACACTCGGTGGCTTTAGGAAGACAGAGCATGGTTGGGAAATGTACATTTAAGGAGGTATATATAGTAAGAGTATGTCAAAGTCAGTTACAAAATGTTTTGTATAATGGTGATAATAGCATGCTTCATGACTCAGCTAAGTGTTGCTAGCATGTTTAGTCTGTTTCTAGCATGCTTAGTACACAATAATTATGTGGTTAGTACTGCATTACGGTGTTAACCATGTCAGTTTCTGTTGCCAGTAGGTGGCGTTATGGCTATAACTGAATATGAGCATGGATGTGTGTTCAGGACAGAACTCTTATCAAACGTGTGAAGTTTGGTGCAAATTGGACATTGCCTTCTTGAGTAACAACAAAGTCATGTTTCATTGAATTAACATTCTTTAGCACTTAGCTAAGCATTGTTAGCATGTTTTAACATGTTTCTAGCATGTTTAGAACTCAATGGCATTTTTAACATGTTGCTAGAACGGCATAAAAGTGTTAAACATGTCACTTCCTGTTGCCAGTAGGTGGCGCTATTACTATAACTGAATTTGAGCATAGACATGTGTTCAGGCCATGATTCTTATCAAATGTGTGAAGTTTGGGGCAGATTGGACATTCCATGCCTGAATTACAGCAAATTCCTATTTAATTGCGATAATAGCATGCTTTAGCACTTAGCTAAGAGTTTGCTAGCATGTTTTAGCATGCTTCTAGTATGTTGTTAGCATGTTTAGCACTTGCTGGCACTTTTTTATATGTTATTAGGAGTCCATAACAGTGTTAAACATGTCGCTTCCTGTTGCCAGCAGGTGGCGCTATGACTATAACTGAATATGAGCATGGTCATGTGTTCAGGACAGAACTCTTATCAAACGTGTGAAGTTTGGGGCAGATTGGACATTCCATGCCTGAGT
Source organism: Scardinius erythrophthalmus (assembly GCF_964197995.2). Taxonomy (NCBI): domain Eukaryota; kingdom Metazoa; phylum Chordata; class Actinopteri; order Cypriniformes; family Leuciscidae; genus Scardinius; species Scardinius erythrophthalmus. Next base: position 119,596 of record NW_028296502.1, on the reverse strand, counting down.
TACAGCAACTTCCTGTTTCATGGCGAAACATCGAAATTTGTCAGGCCGCCGAGGACCCGCCCTTCGACGAAAACTCAAGATCTTCGCAATTTAACGTCGCAAAGGCCTTAAGATTACACTCACCAAATTTGAAGATGATCAGATTAAAACTGTAGGAGGAGTTCGTTAAAGTACGAGGCCTGAAAATGGCAAAAACTGCACAAAAATCTGAGAGGAAGTTGAAAATGGCTGACTTCCTGTTGTGTTTAGGGCTATGCTCCAAGAGACTTTTTTGTAGGTATTAGGTCATTACATGTATGTACCGAATTTCGTGCACGTACATGGAACGTTGCGGGAGGCGCACTCCGTTGAACTTTTATAGGTGGCGCTATCGAGCCGTTTTGCCCCGTCCAATTCTGAAACCTATATCAGATGTAAATTTTCGCCAGTTCTGACGCGTGTGCAAAGTTTCGTGAGTTTTCGCGCATGTTTAGGCCCTCAAAAATGCAATTCAATGCGGAGAAGAAGAATAATAATAATAATTAAAGCTGCAAGCAGCGATGAAAGGGCCCTCGCACCCGTGCCATCAACACTCGGTGGCTTTAGGAAGACAGAGCATGGTTGGGAAATGTACATTTAAGGAGGTATGTATAGTAAGAGTATGTCAAAGTCAGTTACAAAATGTTTTGTATAATGGTGATAATAGCATGCTTCATGACTCAGCTAAGTATTGCTAGCATGTTTAGTCTGTTTCTAGCATGCTTAGTACACAATAATTATGTGGTTAGTACTGCATTACTGTGTTAACCATGTCAGTTTCTGTTGCCAGTAGGTGGCGTTATGACTATAACTGAATATGAGCATGGATGTGTGTTCATGACAGAACTCTTATCAAACGTGTGAAGTTTGGTGCAAATTGGACATTGCCTTCTTGAGTAACAACAAAGTCATGTTTCACTGAATTAGCATGCTTTAGCACTTAGCTAAGTATTGCTAGCATGTTTTAACATGTTTCTAGCATGTTTAGAAGTCAATGGCATTTTTAACATGTTGCTAGAACGGCATCAACGTGTTAAACATGTCACTTCCTGTTGCCAGTAGGTGGCGCTATTATTATAACTGAACATTCTCATGTAGATGTGTTCAGGCCATGACTCTTATCAAAAGTGTGAAGTTTGGGGCAGATTGGACATTCCATGCCTGAGTTACAGCAAATTCCTTTTTAATTGCAATAATAGCATGCTTTAGCACTAGCTAAGAGTTTGCTAGCATGTTTTAGAATGTTTCTAGTATGTTGTTAGCAATGTTTAGCACTTGCTGGCACTTTTTTATATGTTATTAGGAGTCCATAACAGTGTTAAACATGTCACTTCCTGTTGCCAGCAGGTGGCGCTATGACTGTAACTGAATATGAACATGGTCATGTGTTCAGGACAGAACGCTTATCAAAAGTGTGAAGTTTGGGGCTGATTGGACATTCCATGCCTGAGTTACAGCAAATTCATATTTAATTGCAGTAATATCATTCTTTAGCACTTAGCTAAGTGTTTGCTAGTATGTTTTAGCATGTCTCTAGTATGTTGGTAGGATGTTTAGCACCTACTGGCATTTTTTTTATATGTTATTAGGAGTCAAGAACAGTGTTAAACGTCACTTCCTGTTGCCAGCAGGTGGCGCTATGACTATAACTAAATATGAGCATGGACATGTGTTCAAGAGATAACTTTTATCAAACGTGTGAAGTTTGGGGTAGATTGTACATTGCCTTCTTGAGTAACAACAAAGTCCTGTTTCATTGAATTAGCATGCTTTAGCACTTAGCTAAGTATTGCTAGCATGTTTTAACATGTTTCTAGCATGTTTAGAAGTCAATGGCATTTTTAACATGTTGCTAGAACGGCATCAACGTGTTAAACGTCACTTCCTGTTGCCAGTAGGTGGTGCTATTACTATAACTGAATTTGAGCATAGACATGTGTTCAGGCCATGATTCTTATCAAACGTGTGAAGTTTGGGGCAGATTGGACATTCCATGCCTGGGTTACAGCAAATTCCTATTTAATTGCAGTGATAGCATGCTTTAGCACTTAGCTAAGTGTTTGCTAGCATGTTTCTAGTATGTTGCTAACCTGTTTAGCACTTGCTGGCTCTTTTTTATATGTTATTAGGAGACCACAACAGTGTTAAACATGTCACTTCCTGTTGACAGCAGGTGGCGCTATTACTATAACTGAATATTCTCATGTAGATGTGTTCAGGCCATGACTCTTATCAAACGTGTGAAGTTTGAGGCAGATTGGACATTCCATGCCTGTGTTACAGCTAATTCCTATTTAATTGCAGCAATAGCATGCTTTAGCACTTAGCTAAGTGTTTGCTAGCATGTTTTAGCATGTTTCTAGTATGTTGTTAGCATGTTTAACACTTGCTGGCACTTTTTTATATGTTATTAGGAGTCCATAACAGTGTTAAACGTCACTTCCTGTTGCCAGCAGGTGGCGCTATGACTATAACTAAATATGAGCATGGACATGTGTTCAAAAGATAACTCTTATCAAACGTGTGAAGTTTGGCGCAGATTGGACATTGCCTTCTTGAGTAACAACAACATCCTGTTTCATTGAATTAGCATGCTTTAGCACTTAGCTAAGTATTGATAGCATGTTTTAACATGTTTCTAGCATGTTTAGAAGTCAATGGCATTTTTAACATGTTGCTAGAATGGCATCAACGTGTTAAACATGACACTTCCTGTTACCAGTAGGTGGCGCTATTACTATAACTGAATTTTCTCATGTAGATGTGTTCAGGACAGAACGCTTATCAAAAGTGTGAAGTTTGGGGCAGATTGGACATTCCATGCCTGAGTTACAGCAAATTCCTATTTAATTGCAATGATAGCATGCTTTAGCACTTAGCTAAGAGTTTGCTAGCATGTTTTAGCATGCTTCTATTATGTTGTTAGCATGTTTCGCACTTGCTGGCACTTTTTTATATGTTATTAGGAGTCCATAACAGTGTTAAACATGTCACTTCCTGTTGCCAGCAGGTGGCGCTATGACTGTAACTGAATATGAGCATGGTCATGTGTTCAGGACAGAACGCTTATCAAAAGTGTGAAGTTTGGGGCAGATTGGACATTCCATGCCTGAGTTACAGCAACTTCCTGTTTCATGGCGAAACATCGAAATTTGTCAGGCCGCCGAGGACCCGCCCTTTGACGAAAACTCAAGATCTTCGCAATTTAACGTCGCAAAGGCCTTAAGATTACACTCACCAAATTTGAAGATGATCAGATTAAAACTGTAGGAGGAGTTCGTTAAAGTACGAGGCCTGAAAATGGCAAAAACTGCACAAAAATCTGAGAGGAAGTTCAAAATGGCTGACTTCCTGTTGTGTTTAGGGCTATGCTCCAAGAGACTTTTTTGTAGGTATTAGATCATTACACGTATGTACCGAATTTCGTGCACGTACGTGGAACGTTGCGGGAGGCGCACTCCGTTGAACTTTTATAGGTGGCGCTATCGAGCCATTTTGCCCCGTCCAATTCTGAAACCTATATCAGATGTAAATTTTCGCCAGTTCTGACGCGTGTGCAAAGTTTCGTGAGTTTTCGAGCATGTTTAGGCCCTCAAAAATGCAATTAAATGCGGAGAAGAAGAAGAAGAAGAATAATAATAATAATAATTAAAGCTGCAAGCAGCGATGAAAGGGCCCTCGCACCCGTGCCATCAACACTCGGTGGCTTTAGGAAGACAGAGCATGGTTGGGAAATGTACATTCAAGGAGGTATATATAGTAAGAGTATGTCAAAGTCAGTTACAAAATGTTTTGTATAATGGTGATAATAGCATGCTTCATGACTCAGCTAAGTGTTGCTAGCATGTTTAGTCTGTTTCTAGCATGCTTAGTACACAATAATTATGTGGTTAGTACTGCATTACAGTGTTAACCATGTCAGTTTCTGTTGCCAGTAGGTGGCGTTATGGCTATAACTGAATATGAGCATGGATGTGTGTTCAGGACAGAACTCTTATCAAACGTGTGAAGTTTGGTGCAAATTGGACATTGCCTTCTTGAGTAACAACAAAGTCATGTTTCATTGAATTAACATTCTTTAGCACTTAGCTAAGCATTGTTAGCATGTTTTAACATGTTTCTAGCATGTTTAGAACTCAATGGCATTTTTAACATGTTGCTAGAACGGCATCAAAGTGTTAAACATGTCACTTCCTTTTGCCAGTAGGTGGCGCTATTACTATAACTGAATTTGAGCATAGACATGTGTTCAGGCCATGATTCTTATCAAATGTGTGAAGTTTGGGGCAGATTGGACATTCCATGCCTGAATTACAGCAAATTCCTATTTAATTGCAATAATAGCATGCTTTAGCACTTAGCTAAGAGTTTGCTAGCATGTTTTAGCATGTTTCTAGTATGTTGTTAGCATGTTTAGCACTTGCTGGCACTTTTTTATATGTTATTAGGAGTCCATAACAGTGTTAAACATGTCACTTCCTGCTGCCAGCAGGTGGCGCTATGACTGTAAGCATGATCATGTGTTCAGGACAGAACGCTTATCAAAAGTGTGAAGTTTGGGGCAGATTGGACATTCCTTGCCTGAGTTACAGCAAATTCATATTTAATTGCAGTAATATCATTCTTTAGCACTTAGCTAAGTGTTTGCTAGTATGTTTTAGCAAGTCTCTAGTATGTTGGTAGGATGTTTAGCACCTACTGGCATTTTTTTATATGTTATTAGGAGTCAAGAACAGTGTTAAACGTCACTTCCTGTTGCCAGCAGGTGGCGCTATGACTGTAACTGAATATAAGCATGGTCATGTGTTCAGGACAGAACGCTTATCAAAAGTGTGAAGTTTGGGGCAGATTGGACATTCCATGCCTGAGTTACAGCAAATTCATATTTAATTGCAGTAATATCATTCTTTAGCACTTAGCTAAGTGTTTGCTAGTATGTTTTAGCATGTCTCTAGTATGTTGGTAGGATGTTTAGCACCTACTGGCATTTTTTTATATGTTATTAGGAGTCAAGAACAGTGTTAAACGTCACTTCCTGTTGCCAGCAGGTGGCGCTATGACTATAACTAAATATGAGCATGGACATGTGTTCAAGAGATAACTCTTATCAAACGTGTGAAGTTTGGGGTAGATTGTACATTGCCTTCTTGAGTAACAACAAAGTCCTGTTTCATTGAATTAGCATGGTTTAGCACTTAGCTAAGTACTGCTAGCATGTTTTAACATGTTTCTAGCATGTATAGAACTCAATGGCATTTTTAACATGTTGCTAGAACGGCATCAAAGTGTTAAACATGTCACTTCCTGTTGCCAGTAGGTGGCGCTATTACTATAACTGAATTTGAGCATAGACATGTGTTCAGGCCATGATTCTTATCAAATGTGTGAAGTTTGGGGCAGATTGGACATTACATGCCTGAGTTACAGCAAATTCCTATTTAATTGCAGTAATAGCATGCTTTAGCACTTAGCTAAGTGTTTGCTAACATGTTTCTAGTATGTTGCTAACCTGTTTAGCACTTGCTGGCTCTTTTTTATATGTTATTAGGAGACCACAAGAGTGTTAAACATGTCACTTCCTGTTACCAGTAGGTGGCGCTATTACTATAACTGAATTTTCTCATGTAAATGTGTTCAGGACAGAACGCTTATCAAAAGTGTGAAGTTTGGGGCAGATTGGACATTCCATGCCTGAGTTACAGCAAATTCCTATTTAATTGCAATAATAGCATGCTTTAGCACTTAGCTAAGAGTTTGCTAGCATGTTTTAGCATGCTTCTATTATGTTGTTAGCATGTTTAGCACTTGCTGGCACTTTTTTATATGTTATTAGGAGTCCATATCAGTGTTAAACATGTCACTTCCTGTTGCCAGCAGGTGGCGCTATGACTGTAACTGAATATGAGCATGGTCATGTGTTCAGGACAGAACGCTTATCAAAAGTGTGAAGTTTGGGGCAGATTGGACATTCCATGCCTGAGTTACAGCAACTTCCTGTTTCATGGCGAAACATCGAAATTTGTCAGGTCGCCGAGGACCCGCCCTTTGACGAAAACTCAAGATCTTCGCAATTTAACGTCGCAAAGGCCTTAAGATTACACTCACCAAATTTGAAGATGATCAGATTAAAACTGTAGGAGGAGTTCGTTAAAGTACGAGGCCTGAAAATGGCAAAAACTGCACAAAAATCTGAGAGGAAGTTCAAAATGGCTGACTTCCTGTTGTGTTTAGGGCTATGCTCCAAGAGACTTTTTTGTAGGTATTAGGTCATTACATGTATGTACCGAATTTCGTGCACGTACGTGGAACGTTGCGGGAGGCGCACTCCGTTGAACTTTTATAGGTGGCGCTATCGAGCCGTTTTGCCCCGTCCAATTCTGAAACCTATATCAGATGTAAATTTTCGCCAGTTCTGACGCGTGTGCAAAGTTTCGTGAGTTTTCGAGCATGTTTAGGCCCTCAAAAATGCAATTAAATGCGGAGAAGAAGAAGAAGAATAATAATAATAATAATAATAATAAACAGAGCAATTCCAAGAGGGTCCTCACACCATCGGTGCTCGGGCCCTAATTAAAGCTGCAAGCAGCGATGAAAGGGCCCTCGCACCCGTGCCATCAACACTCGGTGGCTTTAGGAAGACAGAGCATGGTTGGGAAATGTACATTTAAGGAGGTATATATAGTAAGAGTATGTCAAAGTTAGTAACAAAATGTTTTGTATAATGGTGATAATAGCATGCTTCATGACTCAGCTAAGTGTTGCTAGCATGTTTAGTCTGTTTCTAGCATGCTTAGTACACAATAATTATGTGGTTAGTACTGCATTACTGTGTTAACCATGTCAGTTTCTGTTGCCAATAGGTGGCGTTATGACTATTGCTGAATATGAGCATGGATGTGTGTTCAGGACAGAACTCTTATCAAACGTGTGAAGTTTGGTGCAAATTGGAAATTGCCTTCTTGAGTAACAAAAAAGTCATGTTTCATTGAATTAGCATTCTTTAGCACTTAGCTAAGCATTGTTAGCATGTTTTAACATGTTTCTAGCATGTTTAGAACTCAATGGCATTTTTAACATGTTGCTAGAACGGCATCAACGTGTTAAACATGTCACTTCCTGTTGCCAGTAGGTGGCGCTATTACTATAAATGAACATTCTCATGTAGATGTATTCAGGCCATGACTCTTATCAAAAGTGTGAAGTTTGGGGCAGATTGGACATTCCATGCCTGAGTTACAGCAAATTCCTATTTAATTGCAATAATAGCATGCTTTAGCACTTAGCTAAGAGTTTGCTAGCATGTTTTAGCATGTTTATAATATGTTGTTAGCATGTTTAAAACTTGCTGGCACTTTTTTATTTGTTATTAGGAGTCCATAACAGTGTTAAACATGTCACTTCCTGTTGCCAGCAGGTGGCGCTATGTCTGTAACTGAATATAAGCATGGTCATGTGTTCAGGACAGAACGCTTATCAAAAGTGTGAAGTTTGGGGCAGATTGGACATTCCATGCCTGAGTTACAGCAAATTCATATTTAATTGCAGTAATATCATTCTTTAGCACTTAGCTAAGTGTTTGCTAGTATGTTTTAGCATGTCTCTAGTATGTTGGTAGGATGTTTAGCACCTACTGGCATTTTTTTATATGTTATTAGGAGTCAAGAACAGTGTTAAACATCCCTTCCTGTTGCCAGCAGGTGGCGCTATGACTATAACTAAATATGAGCATGGACATGTGTTCAAGAGATAACTCTTATCAAACGTGTGAAGTTTGGGGTAGATTGTACATTGCCTTCTTGAGTAACAACAAAGTCCTGTTTCATTGAATTAGCATGCTTTAGCACTTAGCTAAGTATTGCTAGCATGTTTTAATATGTTTCTAACATGTTTAGAACTCAATGGCATTTTTAACATGTTGCTAGAATGGCATCAACGTGTTAAACATGACACTTCCTGTTACCAGTAGGTGGCGCTATTACTATAACTGAATTTGAGCATAGACATGTGTTCAGGCCATGATTCTTATCAAACGTGTGAAGTTTGGGGCAGATTGGACATTCCATGCCTGGGTTACAGCAAATTCCTATTTAATTGCAATAATAGCATGCTTTAGCACTTAGCTAAGAGTTTGCTAGCATGTTTTAGCATGCTTCTAGTATGTTGTTAGCATGTTTAGCACTTGCTGGCACTTTTTTATATGTTATTAGGAGTCCATAACAGTGTTAAACATGTCACTTCCTGTTGCCAGCAGGTGGCGCTATGACTGTAACTGAATATGAGCATGGTCATGTGTTCAGGACAGAATGCTTATCAAAAGTGTGAAGTTTGGGGCAGATTGGACATTCCATGCCTGAGTTACAGCAACTTCCTGTTTCATGGCGAAACATCGAAATTTGTCAGGCCGCCGAGGACCCGCCCTTTGACGAAAACTCAAGATCTTCGCAATTTAACGTCGCAAAGGCCTTAAGATTACACTCACCAAATTTGAAGATGATCAGATTAAAACTGTAGGAGGAGTTCGTTAAAGTACGAGGCCTGAAAATGGCAAAAACTGCACAAAAATCTGAGAGGAAGTTCAAAATGGCTGACTTCCTGTTGTGTTTAGGGCTATGCTTCAAGAGACTTTTTTGTAGGTATTAGGTCATTACACGTATGTACCGAATTTCGTGCACGTACGTGGAACGTTGCGGGAGGCGCACTCCGTTGAACTTTTATAGGTGGCGCTATCGAGCCATTTTGCCCCGTCCAATTCTTAAACCTATATCAGATGTAAATTTTCGCCAGTTCTGACGCGTGTGCAAAGTTTCGTGAGTTTTCGAGCATGTTTAGGCCCTCAAAAATGCAATTCAATGCGGAGAAGAAGAAGAAGAAGAATAATAATAATAATAATAATAAACAGAGCAATTCCAAGAGGGTCCTCACACCATCGGTGCTCGGGCCCTAATAATAATAATAATAATAATTAAAGCTGCAAGCAGCGATGAAAGGGCCCTCGCACCCGTGCCATCAACACTCGGTGGCTTTAGGAAGACAGAGCATGGTTGGGAAATGTACATTTAAGGAGGTATATATAGTAAGAGTATGTCAAAGTCAGTTACAAAATGTTTTGTATAATGGTGATAATAGCATGCTTCATGACTCAGCTAAGTGTTGCTAGCATGTTTAGTGTGTTTCTAGCATGCTTAGTACACAATAATTATGTGGTTAGTACTGCATTACTGTGTTAACCATGTCAGTTTCTGTTGCCAGTAGGTGGCGTTATGACTATAACTGAATATGAGCTTGGATGTGTGTTCAGGACAGAACTCTTATCAAACGTGTGAAGTTTGGTGCAAATTGGACATTGCCTTCTTGAGTAACAACAAAGTCATGTTTCATTGAATTAGCATGCTTTAGCACTTAGCTAAGCATTGTTAGCATGTTTTAACATGTTTCTAGCATGTTTAGAACTCAATGGCATTTTTAACATGTTGCTAGAACGGCATCAACGTGTTAAACATGTCACTTCCTGTTGCCAGTTGGTGGCGCTATTACTATAATTGAACATTCTCATGTAGATGTGTTCAGGCCATGACTCTTATCAAAAGTGTGAAGTTTGGGGCAGATTGGACATTCCATGCCTGAGTTACAGCAAATTCCTATTTAATTGCAATAATAGCATGCTTTAGCACTTGGCTAAGAGTTTGCTAGCATGTTTTAGCATGTTTCTAGTATGTTGTTAGCATGTTTAACACTTGCTGGCACTCTTTTATATGTTATTAGGAGTCCATAACAGTGTTAAACATGTCACTTCCTGTTGCCAGCAGGTGGCGCTATGACTGTAACTGAATATAAGCATGGTCATGTGTTCAGGACAGAACGCTTATCAAAAGTGTGAAGTTTGGGGCAGATTGGACATTCCATGCCTGAGTTACAGCAAATTCATATTTAATTGCAGTAATATCATTCTTTAGCACTTAGCTAAGTGTTTGCTAGTATGTTTTAGCATGTCTATAGTATGTTGGTAGGATGTTTAGCACCTACTGGCATTTTTTTATATGTTATTAGGAGTCAAGAACAGTGTTAAACGTCACTTCCTGTTGCCAGCAGGTGGCGCTATTACTATAACTGAATATTCTCATGTAGATATGTTCAGGACAGAACGCTTATCAAAAGTGTGAAGTTTGGGGCAGATTGGACATTCCATGCCTGAGTTACAGCAAATTCCTATTTAATTGCAATAATAGCATGCTTTAGCACTTAGCTAAGAGTTTGCTAGCATGTTTTAGCATGCTTCTAGTATGTTGTTAGCATGTTTAGCACTTGCTGGCACTTTTTTATATGTTATTAGGAGTCCATAACAGTGTTAAACATGTCACTTCCTGTTGCCAGCAGGTGGCGCTATGACTATAACTGAATATGAGCATGGTCATGTGTTCAGGACAGAACGTTTATTAAAAGTGTGAAGTTTGGCGCAGATTGGACATTGCCTTCTTGAGTAACAACAACATCCTGTTTCATTGAATTAGCATGCTTTAGCACTTAGCTAAGTATTGCTAGTATGTTTTAACATGTTTCTAGCATGTTTAGAAGTCAATGGCATTTTTAACATGTTGCTAGAATGGCATCAACGTGTTAAACATGACACTTCCTGTTACCAGTAGGTGGCGCTATTACTATAACTGAATATTCTCATGTAGATATGTTCAGGACAGAACGCTTATCAAAAGTGTGAAGTTTGGGGCAGATTGGACATTCCATGCCTGAGTTACAGCAAATTCCTATTTAATTGCAATAATAGCATGCTTTAGCACTTAGCTAAGAGTTTGCTAGCATGTTTTAGCATGCTTCTAGTATGTTGTTAGCATGTTTAGCACTTGCTGGCACTTTTTTATATGTTATTAGGAGTCCATAACAGTGTTAAACATGTCACTTCCTGTTGCCAGCAGGTGGCGCTATGACTATAACTGAATATGAGCATGGTCATGTGTTCAGGACAGAACGTTTATTAAAAGTGTGAAGTTTGGCGCAGATTGGACATTGCCTTCTTGAGTAACAACAACATCCTGTTTCATTGAATTAGCATGCTTTAGCACTTAGCTAAGTATTGCTAGTATGTTTTAACATGTTTCTAGCATGTTTAGAAGTCAATGGCATTTTTAACATGTTGCTAGAATGGCATCAACGTGTTAAACATGACACTTCCTGTTACCAGTAGGTGGCGCTATTACTATAACTGAATATTCTCATGTAGATATGTTCAGGACAGAACGCTTATCAAAAGTGTGAAGTTTGGGGCAGATTGGACATTCCATGCCTGAGTTACAGCAAATTCCTATTTAATTGCAATAATAGCATGCTTTAGCACTTAGCTAAGAGTTTGCTAGCATGTTTTAGCATGCTTCTAGTATGTTGTTAGCATGTTTAGCACTTGCTGGCACTTTTTTATATGTTATTAGGAGTCCATAACAGTGTTAAACATGTCACTTTCTGTTGCCAGCAGGTGGCGCTATGACTATAACTGAATATGAGCATGGTCATGTGTTCAGGACAGAACTCTTATCAAACGTATGAAGTTTGGGGCAGATTGGACATTCCATGCCTGAGTTACAGCAACTTCCTGTTTCATGGCGAAACATCAAAATTTGTCAGGCCGCCGAGGACCCGCCCTTCGACGAAAACTCAAGATCTTCGCAATTTAACGTCGCAAAGGCCTTAAGATTACACTCACCAAATTTGAAGATGATCAGATTAAAACTGTAGGAGGAGTTCGTTAAAGTATGAGGCCTGAAAATGTCAAAAACTGCACAAAAATCTGGGAGGAAGTTCAAAATGGCTGACTTCCTGTTGGGTTTAGGGCTATGCTCCAAGAGACTTTTTTGTAGGTATTAGGTCATTACATGTATGTACCGAATTTCGTGCACGTACGTGGAACGTTGCGAGAGGCGCACTCCGTTGAACTTTTATAGGTGGCGCTATCGAGCCGTTTTGCCCCGTCCAATTCTGAAACCTATATCAGATGTAAATTTTCGCCAGTTCTGACGCGTGTGCAAAGTTTCGTGAGTTTTCGCGCATGTTTAGGCCCTCAAAAATGCAATTCAATGCGGAGAAGAAGAATAATAATAATAATAATAATAATAATAAACAGAGCAATTCCAAGAGGGTCCTCACACCATCGGTGCTCGGGCCCTAATAAACAGAGCAATTCCAAGAGGGTCCTCACACCATCGGTGCTCGGGCCCTAATTAAAGCTGCAAGCAGCGATGAAAAGGGCCCTCGCACCCCTGCCACCGCCACCCGGCACCTTTAGGAAAGGCCTTAAGATTACACTCACCAAATTTGAAGAGGATCAGATCAAAACTGTAGGAGTTTGTTAAAGTACAACATCAGGAAATGGCAAAAACTGCCCAAAATCTGACAGGAAGTTCAAAATAACTGACTTCCTGTTGTGTTTAGGGCTATGCTCCAAGAGACTTTTTTGTAGGTATTGGGTCTTTACATGTGTGTACCAAATTTCATACCTGTACGTGAAACGTCGAGCCGGGGCAAAATGTAGGGGCAATAAGTAAGCCATTTTGCCCCACCCAATTTTTAAAACCACATCACACGTAAATTGTCACCACTTCTGAAGCGTGTGCAAAGTTTCATGATTTTTCGAGCACGTTTTGTATTTGCCACACTTCCTGCTACCAGCAGGTGGTGCTATTGCTATAATCATAATGAGCATTGGCATGTGTTCAGGACAGGACTCTTATCAAACATGTGAAGTTTGTGGCAGATTGAAAATTGTATGCCTGAGTTACTGCAGGCTGTCTGTGGTTGCCTAGCAACATCAGAACTGCAAGCAACATTAATATTGAACTTATCTGATCATGCATATATCACCAAAAGGCCGAAATTGGGTGAACTAGTGCAAAAAATGCCCGTGCAAAATCAGTTTTTGTGTGTGTTTTTAGTAATTGTTGGTTTGGTGTGTGCTCATTGTTACAATTACACAGCAAAAGTTCAGTGACATTTTTATTTGTGCATGGTAAAAAGCACACAGTGAACTCCGAGAAAACGCTATGCTTGAGCAAACAGTTTGTGAATAGGCAACTACAAATGATGCCCGTGAAAGAGACTGTGAACGCATTGAATAGGATATGTTTAGTTGGTGAATAGCATAGGCTACTATTACACAGTAGCGACAACGTTAAGCGCACCAGAATGAAATATAATATTCAGAAGTAAACACTAACAGCATAGCTGACTTACAGATTCAGTTTACATCCACAAATGAATAAGCACCTCGATTCAGGGAGCAGTGCAAAGTGCCCGTGCAAAATCAGTTTTTGTGAGCTGATCGCCGTCAAAAAAGTTCAGGAGATATTTCTTGCGATGGCAATATGATCAAAAATAACTTTATATTGATTCAATGGATTAATAGCATTTAAAAAAAAAAAAAAAAAGTCATGAATTTATTGCATTTTTGGGAAAAAATAATCCGTTTTTATAATAAATCTTAAAAAATTCAAATCCAGATTTTGATTTTCAATGTTGTTATAACCTAAAGATGCTATGTGAAAGTTTGAAACAGAAAATAGTGGTTTTCACACATTTAGTGGTTATCTCACATTCGAGAGATATGCGAATAACACACAGACAGACAGACGGACGTTTCTGTAATTTATAGATAGATGGATTTATCACGTTCGGGAACCAAACTATAATATTCAGAAGTAAACAGTGTAGCTGACTGAGTGTTTATGTCAGAATGTTTATTTTTAAACCACAGCCTTCTTGGGGCTTCTTTGACCGATACAACTCTCTAATGTCAGAATGTTTATTTTTAAACCACAACCTTCTAAAAATGATATATTTAACGATATCTTTTGCATTTCTCATCCAAACAATGTCAAACTTGGCACTGCACTTACTCGTGCCCGTGGCAAGACACCTGTCGAGTTTGAAATCAATCGGACTAACGGTTCGAGAGATATGCGAGGAACAGACACACACACACACAGACAGACAGACAGACAGACGTTCCTGTAATTTATAGATAGATGTTTGTCAGGCCGCCGAGGGCACACCCTTCGACGAAAACTCTAGATCTTCGCAATTTAACGTCACAAAGGCCTTAAGATTACACTCACCAAATTTGAAGAGTATCAGATCAAATCTGTAGGAGGAGTTCGTTAAAGTACAACATCAGGAAATTACGAAAAATGCCCAAAATCCAGGAGGAAGTTCAAAATAGCTCACTTCCTGTTGTGTTTAGGGCTATGCTCCAAGAGACTTTTCTGTAGGTATTGGGTCATTACATGTATGTACCAAATTTCATACCTGTACGTGAAACCAGGAGCCGGGGCAAAATGTGGGGGCAATAATTTACCGAATTTGCCCCCCACAATTCTGAAAACCATATCACACGTAAATTTTCACCACTTCTGAAGCGTGTGCAAAGTTTCATGAGTTTTCGAGCATGTTTAGGCCCTCTAAAAAGCGATTCACTTTGGAGAAGAAGAATAATAATAAACGGAGCAAAAACAATAGGGTCCTCTCACCATCGGTGCTCGGGCCCTAATTAAAGCTGCAAGCAGCGATGAAAGGGCCCTCGCACCCGTGCCGCCGCCACCCGGTGGCTTTAGGAAGACAGAGCATGGTTGGACAATGTGCATTTAAGGAGGTATATATAGTAGTTGCTAGCAGGTTTAGTATGTTTTTAGCATGCTTAGTACACAATAGTTATGTGGTTAGTACTGCATTACTGTGTTAACCATGTCAGTTTCTGTTGCCAGTAGGTGGGGCTATGTCTATATCTGAATATCGCTATGTAGATGTGTTCAGTGCAGGACTTTTATCAAACATGTGGAGTTTGGGGCAGATTGGACATTGTATGCTTGAGTTACAACAACTTCCTTTAGCATTTCTAGCATGTTTTATGATGTTTCTAGCATATTACATATTAATTTTGGGGTAGATTGGACATTGAATGCCTGAGTTACAGCAAATTCATATTTAATTGCAGTAATAGGATGCTTTAACACTTAGCTAAGTATTTGATTGCATGTTTCTAGTATGTTGCTAACATGTTTAGCAGTTGGTGACACTTTTTTATATGTTATTAGGAGTCCAGAATAGTGTTAAACGTCACTTCCTGTTGCCAGCAGGCGGCGCTATGACTATATCTGAATATGAGCATGGACTTGTGTTCAGGAGATAACTATTATCAAACGTGTGAAGTTTGGGGTAGATTGGACATTGTATGCCTAAGTTACAACAACTTCCTTTAGCATTTCTAGCATGCTTTAGAACTTAGCTATGTGTTGCTAGCATGTTTATTGCATGTTACATATTAAGTTTGGGGCAGATTGGACATTCCATGCCTGTGTTACAGCAAATTCATATTTAATTGCAGCAATAGCATGCTTTAGCACTTAGCTAAGTGTTTGCTAATATGTTTCTAGTATGTTGTTAGCATGTTTAGCACTTGCTGGCACTTTTTTATATGTTATCAGGAGTCCACAACAGTGTTTAACATGTCACTTCCTGTTGCCAGCAGGCGGTGCTATGACTGTAACTGAATGAGCATGGTCATGTGTTCAGGACAGAACGCTTATCAAAAGTGTGAAGTTTGGCGCAGATTGGACATTGCCTTCTTGAGTAACAACAACATCCTGTTTCATTGAATTAGCTAAGTATTGCTAGCATGTTTTAACATTTTCTAGCATTTTTAGAAGTCAGTGGCATTTTTAACATGTTGCTAGAACGGCATCAACGTGTTAAACATGACACTTCCTGTTACCAGTAGGTGGCGCTATTACTATAACTGAATATTCTCATGTAGATGTGTTCAGGCCATGACTCTTATCAAACGTGTGAAGTCTAGGGGCAGATTGGACATTCTGTGCCTGAGTTACAACAAATTTCTATTTAATTGCAGTAATAGCATGCTTTAGCACTTAGCTAAGTGTTTGCTAGCATGTTTTAGCATGTTTCTAGTATGTTGTTAGCATGTTTAGCACTTGCTGGCACTTTTTTATATGTTATCAGGAGTCCACAAGAGTGTTAAACATGTCACTTCCTGTTGCCAGCAGGTGGCGCTATGACTATAACTGAATATGAGCATGGTCATGTGTTCAGGACAGAACGCTTATCAAAAGTGTGAAGTTTGGGGCAGATTGGACATTCCATGCCTTAGTTACAGCAACTTCCTATTTATTTGCAGCAATAGCATGCTTTAGCACTTAGCTAAGTGTTTGCTAACATGTTTCTAGTATGTTGTTAGCATGTTTAGCACTTGCTGGCACTTTTTTATATGTTATCAGGAGTCCACAACAGTGTTTAACATGTCACTTCCTGTTGCCAGCAGGTGGCGCTATGACTGTAACTGAATATGAGCATGGTCATGTGTTCAGGACAGAACGCTTATCAAAAGTGTGAAGTTCGGCGCAGATTGGACATTGCCTTCTTGAGTAACAACAACATCCTGTTTCATTGAATTAGCATGCTTTAGCACTTAGCTAAGTATTGCTAGCATGTTTTAACATGTTTCTAGCATTTTTAGAAGTCAATGGCATTTTTAACATGTTGCTAGAACGGCATCAACGTGTTAAACATGACACTTCCTGTTACCAGTAGGTGGCGCTATTACTATAACTGAATATTCTCATGTAGATGTGTTCATGCCATGACTCTTATCAAACGTGTGAAGTTTGGGGCAGATTGGACATTCCGTGCCTGAGTTACAGCAAATTCCTATTTAATTGCAGTAATAGCATGCTTTAGCACTTAGCTAAGTGTTTGCTAGCATGTTTTAGCATGTTTCTAGTATGTTGTTAGCATGTTTAGCACTTGCTGGCACTTTTTTATATGTTATCAGGAGTCCACAAGAGTGTTAAACATGTCACTTCCTGTTGCCAGCAGGTGGCGCTATGACTGTAACTGAATATGAGCATGGTCATGTGTTCAGGACAGAACGCTTATCAAAAGTGTGAAGTTTGGGGCAGATTGGACATTCCATGCCTGAGTTACAGCAACTTCCTGTTTCATGGCGAAACATCAAAATTTGTCAGGCCGCCGAGGGCCCGCCCTTCGACGAAAACTCAAGATCTTCGCAATTTAACGTCGCAAAGGCCTTAAGATTACACTCACCAAATTTGAAGATGATCAGATTAAAACTGTAGGAGGAGTTCATTAAAGTACGAGGCCTGAAAATGGCAAAAAGTGCACAAAAATCAGAGAGGAAGTTGAAAATGGCTGACTTCCTGTTGTGTTTAGAGCTATGCTCCAAGAGACTTTTTTGTAGGTATTAGGTCATTACACATATGTACCGAATTTCGTACACGTACGTGGAACACAGCGGGAGGCGCACTCTGTTGAACTTTTATAGGTGGCGCTATCGAGCCATTTTGCCCCGCCCAATTCTGAAACCTATATCAGATGTAAATTTTCGCCAGTTCTGACGCGTGTGCAAAGTTTCGTGAGTTTTCGAGCATGTTTAGGCCCTCAAAAATGCAATTAAATGCGGAGAAGAATAATAATAATAATAATTAAAGCTGCAAGCAGCGATGAAAAGGGCCCTCGCACCCCTGCCACCGCCACCCGGCACCTTTAGGAAAGGCCTTAAGATTACACTCACCAAATTTGAAGAGGATCAGATCAAAACTGTAGGAGGAGTTTGTTAAAGTACAACATCAGGAAATGGCAAAAACTGCCCAAAATCTGACAGGAAGTTCAAAATAACTGACTTCCTGTTGTGTTTAGGGCTATGCTCCAAGAGACTTTTTTGTAGGTATTGGGTCCTTACATGTGTGTACCAAATTTCATACCTGTACGTGAAACGTCGAGCCGGGGTAAAATGTAGGGGCAATAAGTAAGCCATTTTGCCCCATCCAATTTTTAAAACCACATCACACGTAAATTGTCACCACTTCTGAAGCGTGTGCAAAGTTTCATGATTTTTCGAGCACGTTTTGTATTTGCCACACTTCCTGCTACCAGCAGGTGGCGCTATTGCTATAATCATAATGAGCATTGGCATGTGTTCAGGACAGGACTCTTATCAAACATGTGAAGTTTGGGGCAGATTGAAAATTGTATGCCTGAGTTACTGCAGGCTGTCTGTGGTTGCCTAGCAACATCAGAACTGCAAGCAACATTAATATTGAACTTATCTGATCATGCATATATCACCAAAAGGCCGAAATTGGGTGAACTAGTGCAAAAAATGCCCGTGCAAAATCAGTTTTTGTGTGTGTTTTTAGTAATTGTTGGTTTGGTGTGTGCTCATTGTTACAATTACACAGCAAAAGTTCAGTGATATTTTTATTTGTGCATGGTAAAAAGCACACAGTGAACTCCGAGAAAACGCTATGCTTGAGCAAACAGTTTGTGAATAGGCAACTACAAATGATGCCCGTGAAAGAGACTGTGAACGCATTGAATAGGATATGTTTAGTTGGTGAATAGCATAGGCTACTATTACACAGTAGCGACAACGTTAAGCGCACCAGAATGAAATATAATATTCAGAAGTAAACACTAACAGCATAGCTGACTTACAGATTCAGTTTACATCCACAAATGAATAAGCACCTCGATTCAGGGAGCAGTGCAAAGTGCCCGTGCAAAATCAGTTTTTGTGAGCTGATCGCCGTCAAAAAAGTTCAGGAGATATTTCTTGCGATGGCAATATGATCAAAAATAACTTTATATTGATTCAATGGATTAATAGCATTTTGAAAAAAAAAAAGTCATGAATTTATTGCATTTTTGGGGAAAAATAATCCGTTTTTATAATAAATCTTAAAAAAATTCAAATCCAGATTTTGATTTTCAATGTTGTTATAACCTAAAGATGCTATGTGAAAGTTTGAAACAGAAAATAGTGGTTTTCACACATTTAGTGGTTATCTCACATTTGAGAGATATGCGAATAACACACAGACAGACAGACGGACGTTTCTGTAATTTATAGATAGATGGATTTATCACGTTCGGGAACCAAACTATAATATTCAGAAGTAAACAGTGTAGCTGACTGAGTGTTTATGTCAGAATGTTTATTTTTAAACCACAACCTTCTTGGGGCTTCTTTGACCGATACAACTCTCTAATGTCAGAATGTTTATTTTTAAACCACAACCTTCTAAAAATGATATATTTAACGATATCTTTTGCATTTCTCATCCAAACAATGTCAAACTTGGCACTGCACTTACTCATGCCCGTGGCAAGACACCTGTCGAGTTTGAAATTAATCGGACTAACGGTTCGAGAGATATGCGAGGAACAGACACACACACACACAGACAGACAGACAGACAGACGTTCCTGTAATTTATAGATAGATGTTTGTCAGGCCGCCGAGGGCACACCCTTCGACGAAAACTCGAGATCTTCGCAATTTAACGTCACAAAGGCCTTAAGATTACACTCACCAAATTTGAAGAGGATCAGATCAAATCTGTAGGAGGAGTTCGTTAAAGTACAACATCAGGAAATTACGAAAAATGCCCAAAATCTAGGAGGAAGTTCAAAATAGCTCACTTCCTGTTGTGTTTAGGGCTATGCTCCAAGAGACTTTTCTGTAGGTATTGGGTCATTACATGTATGTACCAAATTTCATACCTGTACGTGAAACCAGGAGCCGGGGCAAAATGTGGGGGCAATAATTTACCGAATTTGCCCCCCCCAATTCTGAAAACCATATCACACGTAAATTTTCACCACTTCTGAAGTGTGTGCAAAGTTTCATGAGTTTTCGAGCATGTTTAGGCCCTCTAAAAAGCGATTCACTTTGGAGAAGAAGAAGAAGAAGAAGAAGAATAATAAACGGAGCAAAAACAATAGGGTCCTCTCACCATCGGTGCTCGGGCCCTAATAAACAGAGCAATTCCAAGAGGGTCCTCACACCATCGGTGCTCGGGCCCTAATTAAAGCTGCAAGCAGCGATGAAAGGGCCCTCGCACCCGTGCCATCAACACTCGGTGGCTTTAGGAAGACAGAGCATGGTTGGGAAATGTACATTTAAGGAGGTATATGTAGTAAGAGTATGTCAAAGTCAGTTACAAAATGTTTTGTATAATGGTGATAATAGCATGCTTCATGACTCAGCTAAGTGTTGCTAGCATGTTTAGTCTGTTTCTAGCATGCTTGGTACACAATAATTATGTGGTTAGTACTGCATTACTGTGTTAACCATGTCAGTTTCTGTTGCCAGTAGGTGGCGTTATGACTATAGCTGAATATGAGCATGGATGTGTGTTCAGGACAGAACTCTTATCAAACGTGTGAAGTTTGGTGCAAATTGGAAATTGCCTTCTTGAGTAACAAAAAAGTCATGTTTCATTGAATTAGCATTCTTTAGCACTTAGCTAAGCATTGCTAGCACATTTTAACATGTTTCTAGCATGTTTAGAACTCAATGGCATTTTTAACATGTTGCTAGAACGGCATCAACGTGTTAAACATGTCACTTCCTGTTGCCAGTAGGTGGCGCTATTACTAAAAATGAACATTCTCATGTAGATGTATTCAGGCCATGACTCTTATCAAAAGTGTGAAGTTTGGGGCAGATTGGACATTCCATGCCTGAGTTACAGCAAATTCCTATTTAATTGCAATAATAGCATGCTTTAGCACTTAGCTAAGAGTTTGCTAGCATGTTTTAGCATGTTTCTAGTATGTTGTTAGCATGTTTAACACTTGCTGGCACTTTTTTATACGTTATTAGGAGTCCATAACAGTGTTAAACATGTCACTTCCTGTTGCCAGCAGGTGGCGCTATGACTGTAACTGAATATAAGCATGGTCATGTGTTCAGGACAGAACGCTTATCAAAAGTGTGAAGTTTGGGGCAGATTGGACATTCCATGCCTGAGTTACAGCAAATTCATATTTAATTGCAGTAATATCATTCTTTAGCACTTAGCTAAGTGTTTGCTAGTACATGCTAGTTTTAGCATGTCTCTAGTATGTTGGTAGGATGTTTAGCACCTACTGGCATTTTTTTATATGTTATTAGGAGTCAAGAACAGTGTTAAACGTCACTTCCTGTTGCCAGCAGGTGGCGCTATGACTATAACTAAATATGAGCATGGACATGTGTTCAAGAGATAACTCTTATCAAACGTGTGAAGTTTGGGGTAGATTGTACATTGCCTTCTTGAGTAACAACAAAGTCCTGTTTCATTGAATTATCATGCTTTAGCACTTAGCTAAGTATTGCTAGCATGTTTTAATATGTTTCTAGCATGTTTAGAACTCAATGGCATTTTTAACATGTTGCTAGAACGGCATCAACGTGTTAAACATGTCACTTCCTGTTGCCAGTAGGTGGCGCTATTACTATAACTGAATTTGAGCATAGACATGTGTTCAGGCCATGATTCTTATCAAACGTGTGATGTTTGGGGCAGATTGGACATTCCATGCCTGGGTTACAGCAAATTCCTATTTAATTGCAGTGATAGCATGCTTTAGCACTTAGCTAAGTGTTTGCTAGCATGTTTCTAGTATGTTACTAACCTGTTTAGCACTTGCTGGCTCTTTTTTATATGTTATTAGGAGACCACAACAGTGTTAAACATGTCACTTCCTGTTGACAGCAGGTGGCGCTATTACTATAACTGAATATTCTCATGTAGATGTGTTCAGGCCATGACTCTTATCAAACGTGTGAAGTTTGAGGCAGATTGGACATTCCTTGCCTGTGTTACAGCAAATTCCTATTTAATTGCAGCAATAGCATGCTTTAGCACTTAGCTAAGTGTTTGCTAGCATGTTTTAGCATTTTTCTAGTATGTTGTTAGCATGTTTAGCACTTGCTGGCACTTTTTTTATATGTTTTTATGTCCACAACAGTGTTTAACATGTCACTTCCTGTTGCCAGCAGGTGGCACTATGACTGTAACTGAATATGAGCATGGTCATGTGTTCAGGACAGAACGTTTATTAAAAGTGTGAAGTTTGGCGCAGATTGGACATTGCCTTCTTGAGTAACAACAACATCCTGTTTCATTGAATTAGCATGCTTTAGCACTTAGCTAAGTATTACTAGCATGTTTTAAAATGTTTCTAGCATGTTTAGAAGTCAATGGCATTTTTAACATGTTGCTAGAATGGCATCAACGTGTTAAACATGACACTTCCTGTTACCAGTAGGTGGCGCTATTACTATAACTGAATGTTCTCATGTAGATGTGTTCAGGACAGAACGCTTATCAAAAGTGTGAAGTTTGGGGCAGATTGGACATTCCATGCCTGAGTTACAGCAAATTCCTATTTAATTGCAATAATAGCATGCTTTAGCACTTAGCTAAGAGTTTGCTAGCATGTTTTAGCATGCTTCTAGTATGTTGTTAGCATGTTTAGCACTTGCTGGCACTTTTTTATATGTTATTAGGAGTCCATAACAGTGTTAAACATGTCACTTCCTGTTGCCAGCAGGTGGCGCTATGACTGTAACTGAATATGGTCATGTGTTCAGGACAGAACGCTTATCAAAAGTGTGAAGTTTGGGGCAGATTGGACATTCCATGCCTGAGTTACAGCAACTTCCTGTTTCATGGCGAAACATCGAAATTTGTCAGGCCGCCGAGGACCCGCCCTTTGACGAAAACTCAAGATCTTCGCAATTTAACGTCACAAAGGCCTTAAGATTACACTCACCAAATTTGAAGATGATCAGATTAAAACTGTAGGAGGAGTTCGTTAAAGTACGAGGCCTGAAAATGGCAAAAACTGCACAAAAATCTGAGAGGAAGTTCAAAATGGCTGACTTCCTGTTGTGTTTAGGGCTATGCTCCAAGAGACTTTTTTGTAGGTATTAGGTCATTACACGTATGTACCGAATTTCGTGCACGTACGTGGAACGTTGCGGGAGGCGCACTCCGTTGAACTTTTATAGGTGGCGCTATCGAGCCGTTTTGCCCCGTCCAATTCTCAAACCTATATCAGATGTAAATTTTCGCCAGTTCTGACGCGTGTGCAAAGTTTCGTGAGTTTTCGAGCATGTTTAGGCCCTCAAAAATGCAATTCAATGCGGAGAAGAATAATAATAATAATAATAATAATAATTAAAGCTGCAAGCAGCGATGAAAGGGCCCTCGCACCCGTGCCATCAACACTCGGTGGCTTTAGGAAGACAGAGCATGGTTGGGAAATGTACATTTAAGGAGGTATATATAGTAAGAGTATGTCAAAGTCAGTTACAAAATGTTTTGTATAATGGTGATAATAGCATGCTTCATGACTCAGCTAAGTGTTGCTAGCATGTTTAGTGTGTTTCTAGCATGCTTAGTACACAATAATTATGTGGTTAGTACTGCATTACTGTGTTAACCATGTCAGTTTCTGTTGCCAGTAGGTGGCGTTATGACTATAACTGAATATGAGCTTGGATGTGTGTTCAGGACAGAACTCTTATCAAACGTGTGAAGTTTGGTGCAAATTGGACATTGCCTTCTTGAGTAACAACAAAGTCATGTTTCATTGAATTAGCATGCTTTAGCACTTAGCTAAGCATTGTTAGCATGTTTTAACATGTTTCTAGCATGTTTAGAACTCAATGGCATTTTTAACATGTTGCTAGAACGGCATCAACGTGTTAAACATGTCACTTCCTGTTGCCAGTTGGTGGCGCTATTACTATAATTGAACATTCTCATGTAGATGTGTTCAGGCCATGACTCTTATCAAAAGTGTGAAGTTTGGGGCAGATTGGACATTCCATGCCTGAGTTACAGCAAATTCCTATTTAATTGCAATAATAGCATGCTTTAGCACTTGGCTAAGAGTTTGCTAGCATGTTTTAGCATGTTTCTAGTATGTTGTTAGCATGTTTAACACTTGCTGGCACTTTTTTATATGTTATTAGGAGTCCATAACAGTGTTAAACATGTCACTTCCTGTTGCCAGCAGGTGGCGCTATGACTGTAACTGAATATAAGCATGGTCATGTGTTCAGGACAGAACGCTTATCAAAAGTGTGAAGTTTGGGGCAGATTGGACATTCCATGCCTGAGTTACAGCAAATTCATATTTAATTGCAGTAATATCATTCTTTAGCACTTAGCTAAGTGTTTGCTAGTATGTTTTAGCATGTCTATAGTATGTTGGTAGGATGTTTAGCACCTACTGGCATTTTTTTATATGTTATTAGGAGTCAAGAACAGTGTTAAACGTCACTTCCTGTTGCCAGCAGGTGGCGCTATGACTATAACTAAATATGAGCATGGACATGTGTTCAAGAGATAACTCTTATCAAACGTGTGACGTTTGGGGTAGATTGTACATTGCCTTCTTGAGTAACAACAAAGTCCTGTTTCATTGAATTAGCATGCTTTAGCACTTAGCTAAGTATTGCTAGTATGTTTTAACATGTTTCTAGCATGTTTAGAAGTCAATGGCATTTTTAACATGTTGCTAGAATGGCATCAACGTGTTAAACATGACACTTCCTGTTACCAGTAGGTGGCGCTATTACTATAACTGAATATTCTCATGTAGATATGTTCAGGACAGAACGCTTATCAAAAGTGTGAAGTTTGGGGCAGATTGGACATTCCATGCCTGAGTTACAGCAAATTCCTATTTAATTGCAATAATAGCATGCTTTAGCACTTAGCTAAGAGTTTGCTAGCATGTTTTAGCATGCTTCTAGTATGTTGTTAGCATGTTTAGCACTTGCTGGCACTTTTTTATATGTTATTAGGAGTCCATAACAGTGTTAAACATGTCACTTCCTGTTGCCAGCAGGTGGCGCTATGACTATAACTGAATATGAGCATGGTCATGTGTTCAGGACAGAACGTTTATTAAAAGTGTGAAGTTTGGCGCAGATTGGACATTGCCTTCTTGAGTAACAACAACATCCTGTTTCATTGAATTAGCATGCTTTAGCACTTAGCTAAGTATTGCTAGTATGTTTTAACATGTTTCTAGCATGTTTAGAAGTCAAT
The DNA here is from genome assembly GCF_964197995.2 of Scardinius erythrophthalmus. Classification (NCBI taxonomy): domain Eukaryota; kingdom Metazoa; phylum Chordata; class Actinopteri; order Cypriniformes; family Leuciscidae; genus Scardinius; species Scardinius erythrophthalmus. The sequence goes on along the minus strand of NW_028296502.1, from coordinate 94,652 downwards.
GGCATTTTTAACATGTTGCTAGAATGGCATCAACGTGTTAAACATGACACTTCCTGTTACCAGTAGGTGGCGCTATTACTATAACTGAATATTCTCATGTAGATATGTTCAGGACAGAACGCTTATCAAAAGTGTGAAGTTTGGGGCAGATTGGACATTCCATGCCTGAGTTACAGCAAATTCCTATTTAATTGCAATAATAGCATGCTTTAGCACTTAGCTAAGAGTTTGCTAGCATGTTTTAGCATGCTTCTAGTATGTTGTTAGCATGTTTAGCACTTGCTGGCACTTTTTTATATGTTATTAGGAGTCCATAACAGTGTTAAACATGTCACTTCCTGTTGCCAGCAGGTGGCGCTATGACTATAACTGAATATGAGCATGGTCATGTGTTCAGGACAGAACTCTTATCAAACGTATGAAGTTTGGGGCAGATTGGACATTCCATGCCTGAGTTACAGCAACTTCCTGTTTCATGGCGAAACATCAAAATTTGTCAGGCCGCCGAGGACCCGCCCTTCGACGAAAACTCAAGATCTTCGCAATTTAACGTCGCAAAGGCCTTAAGATTACACTCACCAAATTTGAAGATGATCAGATTAAAACTGTAGGAGGAGTTCGTTAAAGTACGAGGCCTGAAAATGTCAAAAACTGCACAAAAATCTGGGAGGAAGTTCAAAATGGCTGACTTCCTGTTGGGTTTAGGGCTATGCTCCAAGAGACTTTTTTGTAGGTATTAGGTCATTACATGTATGTACCGAATTTCGTGCACGTACGTGGAACGTTGCGGGAGGCGCACTCCGTTGAACTTTTATAGGTGGCGCTATCGAGCCGTTTTGCCCCGTCCAATTCTGAAACCTATATCAGATGTAAATTTTCGCCAGTTCTGACGCGTGTGCAAAGTTTCGTGAGTTTTCGCGCATGTTTAGGCCCTCAAAAATGCAATTCAATGCGGAGAAGAAGAAGAAGAATAATAATAATAATAATAATAATAAACAGAGCAATTCCAAGAGGGTCCTCACACCATCGGTGCTCGGGCCCTAATTAAAGCTGCAAGCAGCGATGAAAGGGCCCTCGCACCCGTGCCATCAACACTCGGTGGCTTTAGGAAGACAGAGCATGGTTGGGAAATGTACATTTAAGGAGGTATATATAGTAAGAGTATGTCAAAGTCAGTTACAAAATGTTTTGTATAATGGTGATAATAGCATGCTTCATGACTCAGCTAAGTGTTGCTAGCATGTTTAATCTGTTTCTAGCATGCTTAGTACACAATAATTATGTGGTTAGTACTGCATTACTGTGTTAACCATGTCAGTTTCTGTTGCCAGTAGGTTGCGTTATGACTATAACTGAATATGAGCATGGATGTGTGTTCAGGACAGAACTCTTATCAAACGTGTGAAGTTTGGTGCAAATTGGACATTGCCTTCATGAGTAACAACAAAGTCATGTTTCATTGAATTAGCATTCTTTAGCACTTAGCTAAGCATTGTTAGCATGTTTTAACATGTTTCTAGCATGTTTAGAACTCAATGGCATTTTTAACATGTTGCTAGAACGGCATCAACGTGTTAAACATGTCACTTCCTGTTGCCAGTAGGTGGCGCTATTACTATAACTGAACATTCTCATGTAGATGTGTTCAGGCCATGACTCTTATCAAAAGTGTGAAGTTTGGGGCAGATTGGACATTCCATGCCTGAGTTACAGCAAATTCCTATTTAATTGCAATAATAGCATGCTAATAATAATAGCACTTAGCTAAGAGTTTGCTAGCATGTTTTAGCATGTTTCTAGTATGTTGTTAGCATGTTTAGCACTTGCTGGCACTTTTTTATATGTTATTAGGAGTCCATAACAGTGTTAAACATGTCACTTCCTGTTGCCAGCAGGTGGCGCTATGACTGTAACTGAATATAAGCATGGTCATGTGTTCAGGACAGAACGCTTATCAAAAGTGTGAAGTTTGGGGCAGATTGGACATTCCATGCCTGAGTTACAGCAAATTCATATTTAATTGCAGTAATATCATTCTTTAGCACTTAGCTAAGTGTTTGCTAGTATGTTTTAGCATGTCTCTAGTATGTTGGTAGGATGTTTAGCACCTACTGGCATTTTTTAATATGTTATTAGGAGTCAAGAACAGTGTTAAACGTCACTTCCTGTTGCCAGCAGGTGGCGCTATGACTATAACTAAATATGAGCATGGACATGTGTTCAAGAGATAACTCTTATCAAACGTGTGAAGTTTGGGGTAGATTGTACATTGCCTTCTTGAGTAACAACAAAGTCCTGTTTCATTGAATTAGCATGCTTTAGCACTTAGCTAAGTATTGCTAGCATGTTTTAATATGTTTCTAGCATGTTTAGAACTCAATGGCATTTTTAACATGTTGCTAGAACAGCATCAACGTGTTAAACATGTCACTTCCTGTTGCCAGTAGGTGGCGCTATTACTATAACTGAATTTGAGCATAGACATGTGTTCAGGCCATGATTCTTATCAAACGTGTGACGTTTGGGGCAGATTGGACATTCCATGCCTGGGTTACAGCAAATTCCTATTTAATTGCAGTGATAGCATGCTTTAGCACTTAGCTAAGTGTTTGCTAGCATGTTTCTAGTATGTTACTAACCTGTTTAGCACTTGCTGGCTCTTTTTTATATGTTATTAGGAGACCACAACAGTGTTAAACATGTCACTTCCTGTTGACAGCAGGTGGCGCTATTACTATAACTGAATATTCTCATGTAGATGTGTTCAGGCCATGACTCTTATCAAACGTGTGAAGTTTGAGGCAGATTGGACATTCCATGCCTGTGTTACAGCAAATTCCTATTTAATTGCAGCAATAGCATGCTTTAGCACTTAGCTAAGTGTTTGCTAGCATGTTTTAGCATTTTTCTAGTATGTTGTTAGCATGTTTAGCACTTGCTGGCACTTTTTTTATATGTTTTTATGTCCACAACAGTGTTTAACATGTCACTTCCTGTTGCCAGCAGGTGGCACTATGACTGTAACTGAATATGAGCATGGTCATGTGTTCAGGACAGAACGTTTATTAAAAGTGTGAAGTTTGGCGCAGATTGGACATTGCCTTCTTGAGTAACAACAACATCCTGTTTCATTGAATTAGCATGCTTTAGCACTTAGCTAAGTATTGCTAGCATGTTTTAACATGTTTCTAGCATGTTTAGAAGTCAATGGCATTTTTAACATGTTGCTAGAATGGCATCAACGTGTTAAACATGACACTTCCTGTTACCAGTAGGTGGCGCTATTACTATAACTGAATTTTCTCATGTAGATGTGTTCAGGACAGAACGCTTATCAAAAGTGTGAAGTTTGGGGCAGATTGGACATTCCATGCCTGAGTTACAGCAAATTCCTATTTAATTGCAATAATAGCATGCTTTAGCACTTAGCTAAGAGTTTGCTAGCATGTTTTAGCATGCTTCTAGTATGTTGTTAGCATGTTTAGCACTTGCTGGCACTTTTTTATATGTTATTAGGAGTCCATAACAGTGTTAAACATGTCACTTCCTGTTGCCAGCAGGTGGCGCTATGACTGTAACTGAATATGAGCATGGTCATGTGTTCAGGACAGAACGCTTATCAAAAGTGTGAAGTTTGGGGCAGATTGGACATTCCATGCCTGAGTTACAGCAACTTCCTGTTTCATGGCGAAACATCGAAATTTGTCAGGCCGCCGAGGACCCGCCCTTTGACGAAAACTCAAGATCTTCGCAATTTAACGTCGCAAAGGCCTTAAGATTACACTCACCAAATTTGAAGATGATCAGATTAAAACTGTAGGAGGAGTTCGTTAAAGTACGAGGCCTGAAAATGGCAAAAAGTGCACAAAAATCTGAGAGGAAGTTCAAAATGGCTGACTTCCTGTTGTGTTTAGGGCTATGCTCCAAGAGACTTTTTTGTAGGTATTAGGTCATTACATGTATGTACCGAATTTCGTGCACGTACGTGGAACGTTGCGGGAGGCGCACTCCGTTGAACTTTTATAGGTGGCGCTATCGAGCCATTTTGCCCCGTCCAATTCTGAAACCTATATCAGATGTAAATTTTCGCCAGTTCTGACGCGTGTGCAAAGTTTCGTGAGTTTTCGAGCATGTTTAGGCCCTCAAAAATGCAATTCAATGCGGAGAAGAAGAAGAAGAAGAATAATAATAATAATAATAATAAACAGAGCAATTCCAAGAGGGTCCTCACACCATCGGTGCTCGGGCCCTAAATATAGCTGCGAGCAGCGATTACGGGCCCAAGCCGGTGGCACCGCAACCCCGGTGCCTTTAGTTACCTAAAGGCACCGGGGTGGCGGTACCGCCGGCTTTGGCCCTCCATCGCTGCTCGCAGCTATATTTATATATATATATATATATATATATATATATATATATATATATATATATATATATATACATACACACACATACATATATATGTGTGTATGTATATATATATATATATATTATTGTTCAAAAGTTTGGGGTCAGTAAGATTTTTTTATGTTTTTAGGAGAAGTCTCTTCTGCTCACCAAGGCTGCATTTATTGATTAAAAATACAAACAAAAACAGTAATATTGTGAAATATTATTCCAATTTAAAACAGCTGTTTTCAATTTTTAAATATTTTACATAGTAATTCATTTCTGTGATCAAAGTTGAGTTTTCAGCATCATTACTCCCGTCTTCAGTGTCACATGATCCTTCAGAAATCATACTAATATGATGATTGATGCTCAATAAATATTCATTATTATTTTCAATGTTGAAAACAGTTGTGTACAGATTTTTTTTTTTCAAAATGCTTTGATGAATGTAAAGTTCAAAAGAACAGCATATATTTCAAATATATATATTTTTAACATTATAAATGTCTTTACTGTAACTGTTGATCAGTTTAACTCATCCTTCATAAATAAAAGTACTGATTTATTTTATTTATTTCCCCAAAAAATAAAATTTTAATTATTACTAACCCAAAACTTTTGAGCGGTAGTGTTTAATGTTACAAAAGCTTTAGATTTCAGATAAATGCTGTTCTTTTGAACTTTCTATTCATCAAAGACTGTACACAACTGTTTTCGACATTTAAAATAATAATGAATGTTTCTTGAGTATCAATCATCATATTAGAATAATTTCTGAAGGATCATGTGACAGTGACGACTGGAGTAATGATGCTGAAAACTCAGCTTTGATCACAGGAATAAATAACAGTTTAAAATATATTAAAATAGAAAGCAGCTGTTTTAAATTGGAATAATATTTTACAATATTACTGTTTTTGTTTGTATTTTTAATCAAATAAATGCAGCCTTGGTGAGCAGAAGAAACTTCTCTGTTATGTGCGCGCCACAGACTGCACGCACGTCCGCTTAGAGTTCCGCCTTTTGCCTTCCGTCAATATTACGTTATTAGAAAAAATTTTTTTAGAGAATCGATTTTTTGACATTTGTGAATCGATTCAGAATCGTCCACGTCCGCATCGCGATGCATCTAAGAATAATTTTTTTCTCCCACCCCTAGATTTCATACAGCAGGTTAATAAACAGTTACAATTAAGTCACTTACATTTTAGATGCAATGTTGACTGTTTTTGTTCTGTTTCAGCAGCGAAAATAGTTAAACAAAGATCACGGCAGAACCATCACTTATCACGTGTTTTCTCATAACTGAACGATTCAGCATTTTTAACGAATCGGTTGACTCAAAGATTGAATGATCAATCCATAAACATCTGTCTTAATCATGATCGACTCATTCGAACGAATCGTTTGAACGAATGAATCAATGACTCGCTTATTAAGATGGATGCCTGGCGACACCTAATGGCGGTTTAGTGTTGTTTATTCTTTCCCACATGTGTGTGATTTGTGTGTGCAACATTATCATTATTTTTCTTTCACTATTATATTAGCGATTTAAAAGCACCCACTCGTGTCACACGTCGATTAACCGGTGGGAAAATATCCTCAGACACATACCTAATAAATGTACATTTAAATACAATATTGGCCTACCTGGTAAAAAGTTTTATATACTATTTTGATGTCCTTTTGGACACAAGAGGGCAGTATAGCCCTATGTTTGCTTTTTTGTTGAACCAAATAGCACTAAATAGCCTGTTTTAACTTTTTCATTCTTCTTGAATTGCAAAAACAGAATAAAATGGGTTTAGTTGTGATATTTGTATTCTTTTATATAGAAATAAATGGTATATAATTACATTTTTAGAAGATTTTTAGTGTTTCCTTTTTGGACATTACTTTAATCCCTCGCCATAGCAAAACCGTTTGAGATATTTATTATCCATTCACAATTTAGCATATTTAATGTAGTTTCATCATGTTGAAAAAGTTTGGTACGAATAAAATAAATAGTTTAAGAGGAGTGGCTAAAAATTCAGAGGCTGATTTTGCAAAAAAATTCACATTCAGACCAAAATATCTGACTTCCTGATGGCCAGAGCTATTGAATGTAAATTAGAAAGTTGTCCGGCTTGATGAGAACAATATACAAACTGTTTTTTCTTTACTGTAGTTAAAACTAACCCCCCCACTTTTGTCAAAAGCATGTTGAAAGTGACACACTTCCTGCTGCCAGTTGGTGGCGCTATAACTTTGACTCACAATAGCTACATCCATCTGATCGGCCTCTTACCACGAACACACTGCTGAAGTTTCATCAAGATCAGTTAATGTATGCAGAAGTTATTCCACTTCCGTGTTTCTCTTTTCTCGCCATAAATTCGATTCCTCGCCACAGCCAAACCGTTCGAGATATCAAAAATCCGTCCGCAATTTAGCATCCTCAAAGTCTTGACTACATGCACACCGAGTTTGAAGGGGACACGGTGAATTTTCTAGGAGGAGTATTTCACATTCCACAGCAAGCGTTTTCCAAACAACCCATAATAGCCGACTTCCTGTTGGGCTGGCGTAAAACTTGACCGGGGTAAAGTTGTTCGGCCCGATGAGATCTATATGTGTACCGAGTTTCATATTAATTCATGCGAGCGTGTTTGATATATGGATCAAGTTTTAGAACCCCGTTCAAGGGGGCGCTGTTGAGCCCCCCAGCCACGCCCGGGTCCCAGCTTCAGCCCGGCCCTGATGGCCGTGGGTTCTGACCTGTGTGCAAAGTTTCAAGAGTTTTTGAGCACGTTAAGGACCCCAAAAGCCCCTGAAACCTTGATTAACAATATAAAAGCAATAGTCCAATCCCCCCCTCCCCTCACACACACACAGACACAGAGAGAGGGAGAGAAAATTCTTCAGAAAATCCACATTCAAACCAAAATATCTCTCTTCCTGTTGGTCGGAGATGGTTCATGTAAATTAGAAAGTTGTCCGTCTTGATGAGAACAATACACATACCAAGTTTTGTGATTCTAGGAAAAACTAAGCCCCCATTTTTGACTAAAGGTGGCGCTACTGAGCCATTCCACCACGCCCGTTTCTGAAACTTTGCACATGTCTACGGGCTAATAAATGTGATGTGTCTGTTGAGTTTCATGCAATTTCAAGTATGTTAAGAGTCTCAAAAGCATCAAAAAATAATATTAAAGTTTGATGCGTTGCCACGGCAACAGTATCTAAGATATCAATAATCCTTTCACAGGTTTACATCTGCCGTGTGTCTACATTGTACACATAAAGTTTGAAGCAAATCGGGTAAAAATAAGACACTGATTTCAAAGCATTTTAATAGTGATGTACTTCCTGCTGCCTGTTGGTGGCGCTATAACTTTGACTCACAATAGTCACATCTGTGCGATCGGCCTCTTACAACGAACACACTGCTGAAGTTTCATCAAGATCAGTTAATGTATGCAGAAGTTATAACACACTTCCTGTTTCATTTTTTCGCCATAAATTCGTTTCCTCGCCACGGCCAAACCGTTCAAGATATCAAAAATCCGTCCGCAATTTAGCATCCTCAATGTCTTGACTTCATGCTGACCGAGTTTGGAGGCGATTGGATGAATTCTCTAGGAGGAGTACATTAAATTCCACAGCATGCGTTTCAAAACAACCCATAATAGCCGACTTCCTGTTGGGCTGGCGTAAAAAGTAAAAGTACGAAAGTTGTTCGGCCCGATGAGATCTATATGTGTACCGAGTTTCATATTATTACATGCAAGCGTGTCTGATTTATGGACCAAGTTTTCGGACCCCGTTCAAGGGGGCGCTGTCGAGCCACCCGGCCACGCCCGGGTACCAGCTTCAGCCCAGCCCTGATGGCCACGGGTTCTGACCCGTGTGCAAAGTTTCAAGAGTTTTCGAGCACGTTAAGGGTCTCATAAGTGCCCGAAAGGTTGACAGAAAAATAAGAATAATAATAATAATAATAAATAATCCTACCGAAAACAATAGGGCCTTCGCCCTTTCAGGGCTTGGGCCCTAATAAATAATCCTACCGAAAACAATAGGGCCTTCGCCCTTTCAGGGCTTGGGCCCTAATAAACAGAGCAATTCCAAGAGGGTCCTCACACCATCGGTGCTCGGGCCCTAATAAACAGAGCAATTCCAAGAGGGTCCTCACACCATCGGTGCTCGGGCCCTAATAATAAACAGAGCAATTCCAAGAGGGTCCTCACACCATCGGTGCTCGGGCCCTAATAAATATAGCTGCGAGCAGCGATTACGGGCCCAAGCCGGTGGCACCGCAACCCCGGTGCCTTTAGTTACCTAAAGGCACCGGGGTGGCGGTACCGCCAGCTTTGGCCCTCCATCGCTGCTCGCAGCTATATTTATATATATATATATATATATATATATATATATATATATATATATATATATATATATATATATATATATATATATATATATATACATACACACACATACATATATATGTGTGTATGTATATATATATATATATATTATTGTTCAAAAGTTTGGGGTCAGTAAGATTTTTAATGTTTTTAGGAGAAGTCTCTTCTGCTCACCAAGGCTGCATTTATTGATTAAAAATACAAACAAAAACAGTAATATTGTGAAATATTATTCCAATTTAAAACAGCTGTTTTCAATTTTTAAATATTTTACATAGTAATTCATTTCTGTGATCAAAGTTGAGTTTTCAGCATCATTACTCCAGTCTTCAGTGTCACATGATCCTTCAGAAATCATACTAATATGATGATTGATGCTCAATAAATATTCATTATTATTTTCAATGTTGAAAACAGTTGTGTACAGATTTTATTTTTTTTTCAAAATGCTTCCTGTTGGGCTGGTGTAAAACTTAGAGCACGAAAGTTGTTCGGCCCGATGAGGTCTATATGTGTACTGAGTTTCATATTATTACATGCAAGCGTGTTTGATTTATGGACCAATTTTTGGTCAAAAAAAAATCTATTTTTTTGATTAAAAATACAAACAAAAACAGTAATATTGTGAAATATTATTCCAATTTAAAACAGCTGTTTTCTATTTTAAAATATTTTACACTGTAATTAATTTATGTGATCAAAGTTGAGTTTTCAGCATCATTACTCCCGTCTTCAGTGTCACATGATCCTTCAGAAATCATTCTAATATGATGATTGATGGTCAATAAATATTATTATTTTCAATGTTGAAAACAGTTGTGTACAGATTTTTTTTCAAAATGCGCTGATGAATGTAAAGTTCAAAAGAACAGCATTTATTTAAAATATAATTTGTTTTAACATTATAAATGTCTGTACTGTAACTTTTGATCAGTTTAACTCCTTCTCGATGAATAAAAGTATTGATTTATTTGATTTCTTTCACCCAAAAATAAAATTAAAATTATTACTGACCCCAAACTTTTGAACGGTAGTGTTTAATGTTACAAAAGCTTTAGAATTCAGATAAATGCTGTTCTTTGGAACTTTCTATTGATCAAAGACTGTACACAACTGTTTTCGACATTTAAAATAATCATGAATGTTTCTTGAGCATCAATCATCATATTAGAATAATTTCTGAAGGATCATGTGACAGTGACGACTGGAGTAATGATGCTGAAAACTCAGCTTTGATCACAGGAATAAATAACAGTTTAAAATATATTAAAATAGAAAGCAGATGTTTTAAAGGTGCAGTGTGTGATTTTTAGCGGCATCTAGTGGTGAGATTTGCGAATTGCAACTGGTCAATAACTGCGGCCTTTCCTTCAAATTGCAAACTCGAATGAGAAGCTACGGTGGCCGACGTAGGATCGGAAGATGTCGTCGTCTGAGTCAGCAGAGAGTAGCAAGTCAAGCAATGAGGTTTCTCTATATTATATTTTATATTAAATTATATTTACTTAATTATTCAGTAAAATCACATGTTATTGCGATTGTTATTTTTACTTGTTTATCATTGTGTTAGTCTTTTATTCACTGACTTTACCATAGCTTGTTTCCATGGTAGTTAGTATAAGATTAGAGCATCAAAGCAGCTAACTTAGGTAAGGGGAAATAGCTAACGTTACTATGTCCGAGGCGTCGTTCAGACAGCATGTTTTTCTCCACGTTTGCAGAGTCAGGGACAACCTGAGTTTTCTGCTTCGTCTTTTTCTGCTGCTTCTCATTCAAGTTAGTGACGAAACGCGCTCTGTTGCGCTGTTTGTTCGCTGTCGGTTACGGTAGAAACATGACGTCACAATATGTCGACCTTCATAGAAGGGGGTGGCCGCGGTTATGTAGATATAAATGACTATATCTAAGGTAATAAAAACTTAAAGGTTCATTAAGTAAGGTCTTTATACACCACTGAAAGCATAGTTATGGATTTTATATTGCATTTCTGTCAATAGATCCTCAGAAATATCACACATTGCACCTTTAAATTGGAATACTATTTTACAATATTACTGTTTTTGTTTGTATTTTTAATCAAATAAATGCAGCCTTGGTGAGCAGAAGAAACTTTGCTTAAAAACATTAAAAATCTTACTGACCCCAAACTTTTGAACAGTATTATATAAAAATGTAAGGGACAAGACACAGACAATTTTACTTGCCTGACCTGATTAAAACAATGAAAAAACTTAAATGAAAAAATAACTTCTGAATCACTAAAACGACTGAATTAATGTGATTTTATGATAGAGTCAAAATATTCTACAACAAATTCTTTAAATTCAACGATGTTGAGAACGGAACAAGGATAAAAAAAGAACTATAAACAAGCTGAAACTAAATAAAATAAAAATTAAAACGAAATTAAGCAGTGTTGGGCTCACACAACTCTCTCATTAGAATCAAAATGTTTCAACATTTGCGATGAATTTGGATGCTAAACTATCCTTTATCATAGGCTTTGTACTTCACTCACTTTCCAATATCGACGGAAAAAATCATCCTATTCCAATAGAGTCTGGCTGCAGACTTGCACTTGCACTCTCAGACTAGGGCTGCGTTCGAAACCGCATACTTCCCTACTATTTAGTATGGGAAAAAGAGTAGGCGAGCGAAAAAGAATGTACGAATCCAAAAGAGTAGGCGAGAATTACCTGGGTGACGTACTAATTATCGCGAGATTCGGACTTAAGTGCGTTCGAATATGCCTACTTTCCTACTATATAGTAGGCGAAAACAGTATGTGAAGGAAGCAGTACGTTCGAAACATCAGTATTCATGAAAGAGTAGGCGAGAAGTTCCCGGATGGCTTACTGCTTCCGGACAGATTTTTGAGTGCTCGACCGATGGATACTCTTCTATCCCAGGAGGCCACGCGAGAGGATACGTCATAACAAAAGAAGAAGAAGGATAGGTCATACTCGAACGTGACGGAAAGGATGACGGACGAGACTGTTTTCAAATGTGAGTATTACAAATCAAATGATCGCATGTGTTGAACTAACTTACTGTACAGTTGAATTGTTGAAGGTATAAAGACGCTATATATTTGTGATTTTGCTGTAAATCACATTTTATTATGTATAGCTAACAGAGAAGCTCCAGTAAGGACACATACGTCTCCAAAGTGGATTTGCATACATTTTTAACCGTATATATCTTAAATAAAATTACTAAATGTCTATTATCTGGCAAGAAACTCTTCTATAAGAATTGCAGATTACTACGTCTAATAGATATGAAATGGCATCTGAGTGTATGTGTGCTATTATGTAGGACAAATCTATAAAGTAACTAAACATAAGTTATCTATTTTATTTGTCCATTAGTACTGTTGATAAATTAAGGAACATTTATGTAGGATAAAAAGTTAAAACAACCTCAACATGTAAATGTAGTGTTGAGCTCATAAATCACAGAGGTAACGTGAGTCTGGTCTGGATGTTACAGGGACAGATGAACAGATGTGTGTTTATCCGGTGGAGAGTGGCTCATGAAGCTGAATGCTGCCATCAAAGGCTTTGTGACATTACAGAATGAATAACAACAACTATTTAAATATTAAGTTGTAGTTTATCTTAATTATTGTAATTTCAAACAGAGCTATTACAGCACTTTTCTGATTCTTGATTTCTGTGCATTTGCTGCACAGCTTTTGTGGTGGAGCAGGACCTGCAAGAAAAGATGATGGCGGCATTTGTGAAAAAAAGCGTTTTTGTCTTCTAAATAATACTGAAATCAAATGACATTGTGCTGTTAAAATTACTGCTTTTGTGTATTTTGTAGGATCTGAAATGTCAGCAGACTGGTGTGAGCACTGAGGATGAAGAGCCCAGAGCTGAATCCTGGAGATGGTGCCATGGATGAGACCCTCCATCACTCCACCTGCCCTTATGAGACCCACCATCACTCCACCTGCCCTTATTGCCTCAGATTGTGAAGCACAACACATCACGCAACAACCTCAGGCACGAAGGACCTCACCTCTGGCGGTCAGCTGATTCATCAGAATAAAGCCGCAGAATGGGAACCGCTGTGTTGAAATGGCAGAAGGATGTGGAGCTCAGCGCCTGTAGCCTACATACATGATTGTAGTTTGAATAAAGCTTTGTTTCATGTGTTGACTTGTATATGCATTTGTTTATTGTGTGATGGTGACTTTGATTCATTCTTTTACTAATTTATTAATATTTCTCATTATTGTCAGTAAATAAAATACAATTAATTAATGCTTTATTTATTGTTTGAATAAAAATGTAGATGTTCACTATATACACATCTAGAGTGTATTCATGCATAGCTATTTCAAATGACATACATTACATTTTGTTTGTTTTATTGAATTATATAATTTACAGTAAAAAGTAATATAATTAATCGATCAGCATTTATCGTTGTTATTATTGTATGTTTTGGGCTGGGATAGCAATGCAATTCATTCTGGGGTAATATTAATTTTTAATAATGATACTTAAATTTTTCGAGTGTAAAATCAACAGTTTTCTCCAAAGGCGAATCTCCCTTTGTGCAGACATTACAAACGCTGAGGAAAACCGTTCTAGGTAGGGCTGTCGAGTTACTGATGTTATGAGGTATATGTATGTATGTATGTATATATATATATATTATATATATATATATATATATATATATATATATATATATATATATCAATCATGGGTTTGCAAACATATTATGAGATTTTATACACAGGAAAAAACCTATAAGGTTGAATATCAATATATATTTTCTTAAATAATTAATTGTATAATATACATTTAAAAAATGCATTTTCTGTTATTTATAGGCCTGAGGGATGAAACGAGAGTTAAATTTAACAAGAAAAAGAGGAAAACAAAGCAGTAAGCCACTTTTGCTTATGGATGAAAATGTTTGGATATAAAATAAAGAAATTAACAACATATTCAAGAGATGACAATTTTGGGATATCGTAATAAAAATAAATATCGTTAAGGATAAAACGGTGGGTCACATTAGTAGGGTTAAATATAAGAACTTAAATCAACCCTAAATGTACTCACAAAATAAATGGGCAGCAGTTTCTTCAAAAAAGACCACAAAATGAGCAAGTTTAATCAATATCATGATATTTACAGACAGATTAATTAAACGTGTCGTTCAAATCTTTTAAGTTGTTGCGCTTGTGATAACGCGTCGTAGGTCACATGATAACGTCAACATGGCAGATGTCCGGTTCTCATTCATACTCAACGAGATCTGGCTATAAAGTAACTACTCTTTTAGCGCTCGTTAAGTAAGTACTTATTGAAATGAAGTACCTACTCATTGAGTATGCGGTTTCGAACGCAGCCTTGCACTCTCAGACACCAGCGCTTCCTCTGCCTGTGACGTCACTCGCAATCGACACAAATTAACCGGAAATATGTTTCCAACAGTAAATATGTTATATTATTTATTTTTTCAGGAAATAAAAAAAAACGGCATATTTTTTTAAGTTATTAAACATTGTATCGTTAAAGTTGGTATTATACCTTATATTGCTATCATATACTGTTGTGTCCCAACATTAACACAACATTTCCCCAAAATCATGTTTAATCGGAGATACTAGATTTATGACTTGGGAGCAGGGAGATACGAGGTTACGCTGTCATTGATAAGAGTGGTACGGACACTGAAGTCGCTGCTGCCGGTGTTCTGACGGAACGACTGGCAGTGTTCATCAAAGTCTGCGGGCGCGTTGAGCCTTTTGACAAGAGAAGGCTTAAAGAGCTATTCAAATCTAATGATTGTGGTTACATACATCTTCCTAAACTCCATTTTAAACGTTTAAGAGATATGAGTGATGCAATACCAAAATACTAGGCTGTCTAGGCGGAAATTAGCCTAATCTGCACGCAAACTTGCCTTCGTGGCTCACGGGCTTCCTTCTGCACCGAAGCATTACAGTTATCGATTTTAACAAAACATGCCTACTCAAATGTATCTAACCTAACTATTTTCACTCGTTATTGTCTAAAAAACATACAGAATTATCCAAAGATAGGCTTACTTAGCGCCAGTAACTTAGGCAGACCTTTTTTCTCCCATAAATTAAAACCTTGCTACTTGGGGTATTTTACATGCACAGTGCCAACTTCCAGTCAGTAAAATAATAATAAAAACAATAATTTAATGCTGGTATCCAAAACATTTAATTCAATTCATTATATTAGATACCTTTTAAAACTTCAATGTACACGTGTAATAAGTAGACATTTAAAATACATCAATAACTGATATCATAGTTTAACACAGATAAAATCAGAGTTAAGTCTTGCTTTACGTGTTGCTCGATGAGGATTTCTTAATCGCTGCGACTTTCAATCCCGAGGAGACAAAATGCCGCGGAGTGAAGAAGAGGTGGAGTTATGAGGATTCTCAGACAGTTGAAGTGTCCAATGGAGTTAAGAGATTTGCTCTCTAACTATTTTCAACACTTTAGATTGGTTAATAATTTGTGAAAATAACAAAACGTGGGGACTGACCAATCGATTTGTGAAAAAATATTAAATTGACAAACTTTGAACATACGAGGTTTCCGCCAGACAGCGACCATATATATATATATATATATATATATATGGTATATACTAACAGAAACGATTTTTGAACGACATTGGGAGCTGTTCTCAATCCGACACAAACCACACTATGCGTCGATTGCAAGTGACATCACTTGCAGAGGAAGCGCTGGTGTCTGAGCGTGCAGGTCTGAGAGTGCAAGTCTGAGAGTGCAAGTGCAGGTCTGCAGCCAGACCCTTCTCTCCTATTCACACGCGCTAAAATGTGCTTGGAAACATCAAAGTGGAGCGGTGCTTACCAATTGAATGGTACGAATTGTAGTACTGACTATTTAAACAGAGCATTGTACATTTTATATGTTAGGTTGACTATTTTATTAATATATTTTATTAAGGCTATAATGAACAGGCTACCTGATTTTGAACACAAGAGGGCAGTATAGCACTATGTTTGACTTTATTTATTTATTGTTTAGACTAAACAACCATTCTGGCAGTTTTTAAACTTAAACTTCATTCTTAAATTGAAAAAAATGAATAAAATGAGTTAAGTTCTGATATTTGTATACTTTTATATAGTAATAAATGGTATATAATTACATTTTTAGAATAAATGAGACTTTTAGCATTTCCTTGTTTGACATTACTTTAATCCCTCACCATAGCAAAACCGTTTGAGATATTTATTATCCGTTCACAATTTAGCATCATTAATATATTTTTATCATGTTGAAAAAGTTTGTTGGGAATAAAATAAACCACTTAGATAAAGGTGGCTAAAAATTAAGAGGCTGATTTTGCAAAAAAATCCACATTCAGACCAAAATATCTGACTTCCTGATGGTCAGAGCTGATGACTTTAAATTAGAAAGTTGTCCGGGTCGATGAGATCAATATATGAACTGAGTTTTTTTTACGGTAGTTAAAACTAACCCCCCCACTTTTGTCAAAAGCATGTTGAAAGTGACACACTTCCTGCTGCCAGTTGGTGGCGCTATAAACTTTGACTCACAATAGTTACATCCATCTGATCGGTCTCTTACCACGAACACACTGCTGAAGTTTCAACAAGATCAGTTAATGTATGCAGAAGTTATTCCACTTCGTGATTCTCTTTTCTCGCCATAAATTCGATTCCTCGCCACGGCCAAACCGTTCGAGATATCAAAAATCCGTCCGCAATTTAGCATCCTCAAAGTCTTGACTACATGCACACCGAGTTTGGAGGGGACACGGTGAATTTTCTAGGAGGAGTATTTCACATTCCACAGCAAGCGTTTTCCAAACAACCCATAATAGCCGACTTCCTGTTGGGCTGGTGTGAAACTGGACAGAGGGAAAGTTGTTCGGCCTGATGAGATCTATATGTGTTCCGAGTTTCATATTAATTCATGCAAGCGTGTTTGATATATGGACCAAGTTTTGAGACCCCGTTCAAGGGGGCGCTGTTGAGCCCCCCTGCCACACCCATTTCTGAAACTTTTCACATGTATACTGGCTAATAAGTGTTATGTGTCTGTCGAGTTTCATCCAATTTCAAGCATGCTAAGAGTCTCAAACGCATCCGAAAAGAATATTAAAGTTTGATGTGTTGCCACGGCAACAGTGTCTAAGATATCAATAATCCTTTCACCGGTCTACATCTGCCGTGCATTATACACATAAAGTTTGAAGCAAATCGGGTAAAAATAAGAGGGTGCATTTTGACTCAGCCAGTTGGTGGCGAACACACTGCTGAAGTTTCATCAAGATCAGTTAATGTATGCTGAAGTTATAACACACTTCCTGTTTCTATTTTCTCGCCATAAATTCGTTTCCTCGCCACGGCCAAACCGTTCGAGATATCAAAAATCCGTCCGCAATTTATTATCCTCAATGTCTTGACTTCATGCACACCGAGCTTGGAGGCGAATGGTTGAATTTCCTAGGAGGAGTACATCAAATTCCACAGCATGCATTTTCCAAACAATGTATAATAACCGACTTCCTGTTGGGCTGGTGTAAAACTTAGAGCACGAAAGTTGTTCGGCCCGATGAGATCTATATGTGTACTGAGTTTCATATTATTACATGCAAGCGTGTTTGATTTATGGACCAAGTTTTCAGACACCATTCCAGGGGGCGCTGTCGAGCCCCCGTGCCACGCCCGGGTACCAGCTTCAGTCCGGCCCTGATGGCCGCAGGTTCTGACGTGTGTGCAAAATTTCAAGAGTTTTTGAGCATGTTAAGGGCCCCAAAAGTGCCCGAAAGGTTGACAAAATAATAATAATAATAAATATAGCTGCGAGCAGCGATTACGGGCCCAAGCCGATGGCACCGCAACCCCGGTGCCTTTACCTAAAGGCACCGGGGTGGCGGTACCGCCGGCTTTGGCCCTTCATCGCTGCTCGCAGCTATATTTATATATATATATATATATATATATATATATATACATACACATGGCTATAATGAACAGGCTGCGATGTCAAGATTGCAATGCTGGAATGTGTGTGTGTGTGTGTGTGTGTGTGTGTGTGTGTGTGTGTGTGTGTGTGTGTGTGTGTGTGTTTGCATGTGTGTTCATGTTTTTCTATCCCGGTGGGGACTTCAACCTGAATGCACACAGACTCATGGGGACTCGTGTCACAGTGGGGACCTAAATAGAGGTCCCCATGGGTAAACAAGCTTAGAAATCATACACAATGAGTCTTTTTGGAAATGTAAAAATGCAGAAAGTTTTCTGTAATGGGTAGGTTTAGGGGTAGGGTTAGTGTGAGGAGATAGAATATACAGTTTGTAAAGTATAAAAACCATTAAGTCTATGGAGAGTCCCCACAAAGATAGTAAACCGTGTGTGTGTGTGTGTGTGTGTGTGTGTGTGTGTGTGTGTGTGTGTGTGTGGCGTGGGCGCGATGGAACAGTGGACACATAAAAACATCCGTCATTATACAGGACGACATTCAAACTGCAAAGTGTTAACTTATATTTGTGTACTGTCGCAATAAGACACAACATTGTGCTTTTGTAAAATAATTTCAAGCAATCCACCCCCCTGAAAGGCGCTAATTTTAAAATTAAACTAAAATGCTCATGGCTGCACGGGCATTCATGGTGCGCATCCACGACAAGGAACGAGCAGAACAAAGTGGACGTTTTTCAGTTTATTCCTACTTCCAAAGGAATTCATTTGAAACCCCCGCTCAACCGCTCACCCTGTGGTCTGTGTGAGTCCTAATGCCCCAGTGTAGTGACGGGGACACTATACTGCCAAAAGAGCACCGTCCTTCGGATTAGACGTTAAACCGAGGTCCTGACTCTCTGTGGTCATTAAAAATTCCAGGATGTCCTTCGAAAAAGAGTAGGGGTGTAACCCCGGCATCCTGGCCAAATTTGCCCCTTGGCCTCTATCCATCATGGCCTCCTAATCATCCCCATGTACTGATATACTGATTGGCTTCATCACTGTCTCCTCTCCACCAGTAAGCTGGTGTGTGGTGGGCGTTCTGGCGCAATATGGCTGCCGTCGCATCATCCAAGTGGATGCTGCACATTGGTGATGGTTGAGGAGATTCCCCCCATCTATGTAAAGCGCTTTGAGGTCTCAGAAAAAGCGCTATATAAATGTAACAAATTATTATTATTATTATCAACCACTATCAATGTCAGTGCGGACGAAAATATTTACTTTCGTTTTTAAGTTTGCGATTCAAAAGCCCCCAGCGGTGTCACACGTCGATTAACCGGTGGTAAAATATTCTCACCGTCACATACCTAGTATATTTTTATGTAAATACAATAGGCCTACCTGATTTTGAACACAAGAAGGCAGTATACCCCTATGAATGACTTTACTTTTATGAGACTAAATAGTACAATTTCTATTTTTAAACTTATAAATAATTATTAAATTTAAAAAAAAAAAGAATAAAATGAGTTTGGTTGTGATATTTGTATACTTTTATAGAAATAAATGGTGTATAATTACATTTTTAGAAGATGAGGCTTTTAGTGTTTAATTTTTGTACATTACTTCAGTCCCTCACTATAGCAAAACCATTTGAGATGTTTAATATCCGTTCACAATTTAGCATCTTTAATGTATTTTCATCATTTTTAAAAAGTTTGGTGTGAAAAAAATAAGCCAGTTTGGAAGAGTAGCTAAAAACTCAGAGTCTGAAATATCCCAAAAATCCACATTCAAACCAAAATATCTGACTTTCTTTTGCTCTGAGCTAATGACTGTTAATTAGAAAGTTGTCCGGCTCGGTGAGACCAATATATATACTCATGTTTGTAACTGTTGGTAAAACTAACCCCCCCCACTTTTGTCAAAAGCATGTTGAAAGTGACACACTTCCTGCTGCCAGTTGGTGGCGCTATAACTTTGAATCACAATAGTTACATCCATCTGATCGGCCTCTTATCACAAACACACTGCTGAAGTTTCATCAAGATCAGTTAATGTATGCAGAAGTTATAACACTTCCTGTCTCTCTTTTCTCGCCATAAATTCATTTCCTCGCCACGGCCAAACCGTTCAAGATATCAAAGATCCGTCCGCAATTTAGCATCCTCAATGCCTTGACTTCACGCTGACCGAGTTTGGAGGCGAATCGATGTATTTCCTAGGAGGAGTACATTAAATTCCACAGCAAGCGTTTCCAAACAACCCTAAATAGCCGACTTCCTGTTGGGCTGGCGTAAAACTTAGAGCACGAAAGTTGTTCGGCCCGATGAGATCTATATGTGTACCGAGTTTCAAATTAATTCATGCAAGTGTGTTTGATATATGGACCAAGTTTTAGAACCCCGTTCAAGGGGGCGCTGTCGAGCCCCCCTGCCACGCCCGGCTACCAGATTCAGCCCCGCCCTGATGGCCGCGGGTTCTGACCTGTGTGCAAAGTTTCAAGAGTTCAAGAGTATATATATATATATATATATATTATTGTTCAAAAGTTTGGGGTCAGTAAGATTGTTAATGTTTTTAGGAGAAGTCTCTTCTGCTCACCAAGGCTGCATATTTTGATTAAAAATACAAACAAAAACAGTAATATTGTGAAATATTATTCCAATTTAAAACAGCTGTTTTCAATTTTTAAATATTTTACATAGTAATTCATTTCTGTGATCAAAGTTGAGTTTTCAGCATCATTACTCCCGTCTTCAGTGTCACATGATCCTTCAGAAATCATACTAATATGATGATTGATGCTCAATAAATATTCATTATTATTTTCAATGTTGAAAACAGTTGTGTACAGATTTTTTTTTTTCAAAATGCTTTGATGAATGTAAAGTTCAAAAGAACAGCATATATTTCAAATATATATATTTTTAACATTATAAATGTCTTTACTGTAACTGTTGATCAGTTTAACTCATCCTTCATAAATAAAAGTACTGATTTATTTTATTTATTTCCCCAAAAAATAAAATTTTAATTATTACTAACCCAAAACTTTTGAGCGGTAGTGTTTAACGTTACAAAAGCTTTAGAATTCAGATAAATGCTGTTCTTTTGAACTTTCTATTCATCAAAGACTGTACACAACTGTTTTCGACATTTAAAATAATAATGAATGTTTCTTGAGTATCAATCATCATATTAGAATAATTTCTGAAGGATCATGTGACAGTGACGACTGGAGTAATGATGCTGAAAACTCAGCTTTGATCACAGGAATAAATAACAGTTTAAAATATATTAAAATAGAAAGCAGCTGTTTTAAATTGGAATAATATTTTACAATATTACTGTTTTTGTTTGTATTTTTAATCAAATAAATGCAGCCTTGGTGAGCAGAAGAAACTTCTCTGTTATGTGTGCGCCACAGACTGCACGCACGTCCGCTTAGAGTTCCGCCTTTTGCCTTCCGTCAATATTACGTTATTAGAAAAATATTTTTTTTAGAGAATCGATTTTTTGACATTTGTGAATCGATTCAGAATCGTCCACGTCCGCATCGCGATGCATCTAAGAATAAATTTTTTCTCCCACCCCTAGATTTCATACAACAGGTTAATAAACAGTTACAATTAAGTCACTTACATTTTAGATGCAATGTTGACTGTTTTTGTTCTGTTTCAGCAGCGAAAATAGTTAAACAAAGATCACGGCAGAACCATCACGCATCACGTGTTTTCTCATAACTGAACGATTCAGCATTTTTAACGAATCGGTTGACTCAAAGATTGAATGATCAATCCATAAACATCTGTCCTAATCATGATCGACTCATTCGAACAAATCGTTTGAACGAATGAATCAATGACTCGCTTATTAAGATGGATGCCTGGCGACACCTAATGGCGGTTTAGTGTTGTTTAAAAGCATCATTCTTTCCCACATGTGTGTGATTTGTGTGTGCAACATTATCATTATTTTTCTTACACTATTATATTAGCGATTTAAAAGCACCCACTCGTGTCACACGTCGATTAACCGGTGGGAATATATCCTCAGACACATACCTAATAAATGTATATTTAAATACAATATTGGCCTACCTGGTAAAAAGTTTTATATACTATTTTGATGTCCTTTTGGACACAAGAGGGCAGTATAGCCCTATGTTTGCTTTTTTGTTGAACCAAATAGCACTAAATAGCCTGTTTTAACTTTTTCATTCTTCTTGAATTGCAAAAACAGAATAAAATGGGTTTAGTTGTGATATATGTATACTTTTATATAGAAATAAATGGTATATAATTACATTTTTAGAAGATTTTTAGTGTTTCCTTTTTGGACATTATTTAATCCCTCGCCATTGCAAAAACCGTTTGAGATATTTATTATCCATTCACAATTTAGCATATTTAATGTAGTTTCATCATGTTGAAAAAGTTGGTACGAATAAAATAAATAGTTTAAGAGGAGTGGCTAAAAATTCAGAGGCTGATTTTGCAAAAAAATTCACATTCAGACCAAAATATCTGACTTCCTGATGGCCAGAGCTATTGGCCTCTTACCACGAACACACTGCTGAAGTTTCATCAAGATCAGTTAATGTATGCAGAAGTTATTCCACTTCCGTGTTTCTCTTTTCTCGCCATAAATTCGATTCCTCGCCACAGCCAAACCGTTCGAGATATCAAAAATCCGGCCGCAATTTAGCATCCTCAAAGTCTTGACTACATGCACACCGAGTTTGAAGGGGACACAGTGAATTTTCTAGGAGGAGTATTTCACATTCCACAGCAAGCGTTTTCCAAACAACCCATAATAGCCGACTTCCTGTTGGGCTGGCGTAAAACTTGACCGGGGTAAAGTTGTTCGGCCCGATGAGATCTATATGTGTACCGAGTTTCATATTAATTCATGCGAGCGTGTTTGATATATGGATCAAGTTTTAGAACCCCGTTCAAGGGGGCGCTGTTGAGCCCCCCAGCCACGCCCGGGTACCAGCTTCAGCCCGGCCCTGATGGCCGTGGGTTCTGACCTGTGTGCAAAGTTTCAAGAGTTTTTGAGCACGTTAAGGACCCCAAAAGCCCCTGAAACCTTGATTAACAATATAAAAGCAATAGTCAAATCCCCCCCTCCCCTCACACACACACAGACACAGAGAGAGGGAGAGAAAATTCTTCAGAAAATCCACATTCAAACCAAAATATCTCTCTTCCTGTTGGTCGGAGATGGTTCATGTAAATTAGAAAGTTGTCCGTCTTGATGAGAACAATACACATACCAAGTTTTGTTGCTGTTGATAAAACTAACCCCCCCACTTATGACTAAAGGTGGCGCTACTGAGCCCCTCACCACGCCCGTTTCTGAAACTTTGCACATGTCTACTGGATAATAAATGTGATGTGTCTGTCGAGTTTCATGCAATTTCAAGTATGTTAAGAGTCTCAAAAGCATAAAAAAAGAATATTAAAGTTTGATGCGTTGCCACGGCAACATATCAATAATCCTTTCACAGGTTTACATCTGCCGTGTGTCTACATTGTACACATAAAGTTTGAAGCAAATCTGGTAAAAATAAGACAGTGATTTCAAAGCATTTTAATAGTGATGTACTTCCTGCTGCCTGTTGGTGGCGCTATAACTTTGACTCACAATAGTCACATCTGTGCGATCGGCCTCTTACAACGAACACACTGCTGAAGTTTCATCAAGATCAGTTAATGTATGCAGAAGTTATAACACACTTCCTGTTTCATTTTTTTGCCATAAATTCGTTTCCTCGCCACGGCCAAACCGTTCGAGATATCAAAAATCCGTCCGCAATTTAGCATCCTCAATGTCTTGACTTCATGCACACCGAGTTTGGAGGCGAATCGATGAATTCCCTAGGAGGAGTACATTAATTCCACAGCATGCGTTTCCAAACAACCCTAAATAGCCGACTTCCTGTTGGGCTGGAGTAAAACTTAGAGCACGAAAGTTGTTCGGCCCGATGAGATCTATATGTGTACCGAGTTTCATATTATTACATGCAAGCGTGTTTGATTTATGGACCAAGTTTTCAGACACCATTCCAGGGGGCGCTGTCGAGCCCCCGTGCCACGCCCGGGTACCAGCTTCAGTCCGGCCCTGATGGCCGCAGGTTCTGACGTGTGTGCAAAATTTCAAGAGTTTTTGAGCATGTTAAGGGCCCCAAAAGTGCCCGAAAGGTTGACAAAATAATAATAATAAATATAAATATAGCTGCGAGCAGCGATTACGGGCCCAAGCCGGTGGCACCGCAACCCCGGTGCCTTTAGTTACCTAAAGGCACCGGGGTGGCGGTACCGCCGGCTTGGGCCCTCCATCGCTGCTCGCAGCTATATTTATATATATATATATATATATATATATATATATATATATATATATATATATATATATATATATATATATATATATATATATATACATACATACACACACATACATATATATGTAAATATATATATATATATATATATATTATTGTTCAAAAGTTTGGGGTCAGTAAGATTTTTAATGTTTTTAGGAGAAGTCTCTTCTGCTCACCAAGGCTGCATTTATTGATTAAAAATACAAACAAAAACAGTAATATTGTGAAATATTATTCCAATTTAAAACAGCTGTTTTCAATTTTTAAATATTTTACATAGTAATTCATTTCTGTGATCAAAGTTGAGTTTTCAGCATCATTACTCCAGTCTTCAGTGTCACATGATCCTTCAGAAATCATACTAATATGATGATTGATGCTCAATAAATATTCATTATTATTTTCAATGTTGAAAACAGTTGTGTACAGATTTTTTTTTTCAAAATGCTTTGATGAATGTTAGTTCAAAAGAACAGCATATATTTCAAATATATATATTTTTAACATTATAAATGTCTTTACTGTAACTGTTGATCAGTTTAACTCATCCTTCATAAATAAAAGTACTGATTTATTTTATTTATTTACCCCAAAAATAAAATTTTAATTATTACTAACCCAAAACTTTTGAGCGGTAGTGTTTAACGTTACAAAAGCTTTAGATTTCAGATAAATGCTGTTCTTTTGAACTTTCTATTCATCAAAGACTGTACACAACTGTTTTCGACATTTAAAATAATAATGAATGTTTCTTGAGTATCAATCATCATGTTAGAATAATTTCTGAAGGATCATGTGACAGTGACGACAGGAGTAATGATGCTGAAAACTCAGCTTTGATCACAGGAATAAATAACAGTTTAAAATATATTAAAATAGAAAGCAGCTGTTTTAAATTGGAATAATATTTTACAATATTACTGTTTTTGTTTGTATTTTTAATCAAATATATGCAGCCTTGGTGAGCAGAAGAAACTTCTCTGTTATGTGCGCGCCACAGACTGCACGCACGTCCGCTTAGAGTTCCGCCTTTTGCCTTCCGTCAATATTACGTTATTAGAAAAATATTTTTTTAGAGAATCGATTTTTTGACATTTGTGAATCGATTCAGAATCGTCCACGTCCGCATCGCGATGCATCTAAGAATAATTTTTTTCTCCCACCCCTAGATTTCATACAAATAAACAGTTACAATTAAGTCACTTACATTTTAGATGCAATGTTGACTGTTTTTGTTCTGTTTCAGCAGCGAAAATAGTTAAACAAAGATCACGGCAGAACCATCACTTATCACGTGTTTTCTCATAACTGAACGATTCAGCATTTTTAACGAATCGGTTGACTCAAAGATTGAATGATCAATCCATAAACATCTGTCTTAATCATGATCGACTCATTCGAACGAATCGTTTGAACGAATGAATCAATGACTCGCTTATTAAGATGGATGCCTGGCGACACCTAATGGCGGTTTAGTGTTGTTTATTCTTTCCCACATGTGTGTGATTTGTGTGTGCAACATTATCATTATTTTTCTTTCACTATTATATTAGCGATTTAAAAGCACCCACTCGTGTCACACGTCGATTAACCGGTGGGAAAATATCCTCATACACATACCTAATAAATGTATATTTAAATACAATATTGGCCTACCTGGTAAAAAGTTTTATATACTATTTTGATGTCCTTTTGGACACAAGAGGGCAGTATAGCCCTATGTTTGCTTTTTTGTTGAACCAAATAGCACTAAATAGCCTGTTTTAACTTTTTCATTCTTCTTGAATTGCAAAAACAGAATAAAATGGGTTTAGTTCGATATTTGTATACTTTTATATAGAAATAAATGGTATATAATTACATTTTTAGAAGATTTTTAGTGTTTCCTTTTTGGACATTACTTTAATCCCTCGCCATAGCAAAACCGTTTAAGATATTTATTATCCATTCACAATTTAGCATATTTAATGTAGTTTCATCATGTTGAAAAAGTTTGGTACGAATAAAATAAATAGTTTAAGAGGAGTGGCTAAAAATTCAGAGGCTGATTTAGCAAAAAAAATAACATTCAGACCAAAATATCTGACTTCCTGATGGCCAGAGCTATTGAATGTAAATTAGAAAGTTGTCCGGCTTGATGAGAACAATATACAAACTATTTTTTCTTTACTGTAGTTAAAACTAACCCCCCCACTTTTGTCAAAAGCATGTTGAAAGTGACACACTTCCTGCTGCCAGTTGGTGGCGCTATAACTTTGACTCACAATAGCTACATCCATCTGATCGGCCTCTTACCACGAACACACTGCTGAAGTTTCATCAAGATCAGTTAATGTATGCAGAAGTTATTCCACTTCGTGTTTCTCTTTTCTCGCCATAAATTCGATTCCTCGCCACAGCCAAACCGTTCGAGATATCAAAAATCCGTTCGCAATTTAGCATCCTCAATGTCTTGACTTCATGCTGACTGAGTTTGGAGGTGATTGAATGAATTCTCTAGGAGGAGTACATCACATTCCACAGCAAGCGTTTTCCAAACAACCCATAATAGCCAACTTCCTGTTGGGCTGGCGTGAAACTTGACAGAGGGAAAGTTGTTCGGCCCCATGAAATCTATATGTGTACCGAGTTTCATATTAATTCATGCAAGCGTGTTTGATATATGGACCAAGTTTTCAGACCCTGTTCAAGAGGGCGCTGTTGAGCCCCCCTGCCACGCCCATTTCTGAAACTTTTCACATGTCTACTGGCTAATAAGTGTTATGTGTCTGTCGAGTTTCATCCAATTTCAAGCATGTTAAGAGTCTCAAACGCATCCGAAAAGAATATTAAAATTTGATGCGTTGCCACGGCAACAGTATCTAAGATATCAATAATCCTTTCACAGGTCTACATCTGCCGTGTGTTTACATTATACACATAAAGTTTGAAGCAAATCGTGTAAAATTAAGAGGGTGACTTCAAAGCATTTTGAAAGTGAC